>NC_092059.1:22431159-22593659 GCF_039877785.1 Chaetodon trifascialis | reverse complement strand
AATAGAACATAAGATAATGCAATTCAATCAAACTGTGTCATGTCATTTCATCTTCACTCCGAGCTGAATGAGCAACAGAACAGAGTCCTAATGAAGTGCAGGCAGTGACTGGAGTTGATGGCATTGATTGCCACAAACACAAAACACAATACAGTCAGTGTGAGAGACAACAGCAGACAAGACTCTTTTCTGCTCATCACAACAGGAAAGAATTCACGGACATGTCTGTCTCTCTCTCTCTGCGTCTCCTCCCATCTCACTCCCTCTCCGCTCTCAGGCCTTTTATGTATATGTGAGGCTCATTATTTTCAGGTTTTATTATTAAATCCATATGCAAATCAGAAAATGCATTTGCAATGTTGGCACTTTTTTTTTTAACAGAATATCTTTATTTTCATTAAAAGTTTTGAGGGTTTTTAGTGCATTATATCACTCATTTGTCCCAATTTATTCTTCCCGTTCTATTCCCTTTTGAACAGCAAGGACATCATATACTGTGAACTGTGTGTTCTTCCAGCAGTAACCTAACCTTTGAGCTCTTGAATACACAAAGTCTGGGTGAAGTATCAGTGTTTTACATATCTGCTCCTAAAAAATGTGTATTTTCCATGAGCAACAGTGTTTACGTATCTAAAGGAATGTAAGAAGTGAAAATGGATTGAGAAATCATTCTCAATGCACCATAAAGTCACAAACCCTCAGATTATGTTCATGCAAATGTTTCTAAAATTCTCACTTTCCACACAATCTGTGCAAGGTGGTTAAAAAAGATAATCCACAAGTGTGGTAGTCGTGCCACATTCAGCCCATTAAAACATGTGATCGAGGCTCTTTACTGCAGATAAAAGCAATGTGTTCTTTCCAGAGCTTCTTCAGGTTCATGAATGTGTGCAACAGGGCAAAGGCATAACTACTAATTCTGTGCACAAAGTCCAGTATGGTGAAGGTTAGGGAAATATCATGGCAAATAAAACGTGGTCAAGAGTAACTTAACACCCCTTGAAAATCTTGTTACATTTATACACGGAGGTTTAACTTGTCACCTGGCTGCAGTGATGCGCAGGTGTTACTCCAGAACCCAGAGGCGAAACAGGACTGAAACTTTCAGCCGGAGAGAGCAGTGAAACACTCAGTCAGCTGTTCAGTTCCTCTTAAAAGAATGTTTCAGGTCAGACAACAAAAACACTGGGTTAGGGTCAAGGAAAGGAGGCAATCTCCAGGCTCCTGCATTCAAGTCTGATGCACCACACACCCATCCACCACCTCCACCTCCACGCTTTTACTTTCTGCCCTGCAACATGAAGTGCACACTACTTCCCGTGTTGGCACTAAACGTGGGTGCTGGACATAAATTGTGAGGTACAATCACCCAGTGTGGACAGATCTCCTCAGGGTTCTGGGAAAATACGCCACATCTTCCAACCAAACCTTCTGAGACAGAGTAAAATCTCTTTGGTGTTCTCTAAGGCAAAAACAGAATGAAACAGAAAGATGCAGAGGAGGAGCGAGGAAATTATTAAATGCATAGTGCCACTGTCGAGCTCTCAAATCAGACAGCCTCTGCTTGCCTAACCCATGCTCCACCACAGGGCAGCCCATACTGGGAGCGTGGCCAAGAGCTCGAGTGGTATTACAGAAAAAAGCGGATTTTCACAAATTTGTCTTGAATTTGTGGCAGCCAAGAGGAATTTAATGTAATTTAAAAGCACATTTGTCCATTAAAAAAACATTAGCTGAAGTGTGAAAATGCTGTAATGGCCATAATACCTGAAAGGAGCGCTGGTATCACATGACCACCCATAAGAGCGAGGTGTGTGTTGTGGTCTCACATCTCAGCGGGGGTGTCCATGTGAAAAATCAAACTGCTTCACGGCAAATATTTGTGTATGTGTTTATGCTTTTTTTTTCTCCTTTTTGTCAAAATGGATGTTAGACGCTGCCAAAAATCTAAAACATCATTTTGGTGGGTGCTGTGTTGCCTTGGCAACAGACACCACATTAGCCACTTTGAAACGGGCTGAAAGGCATTTCACAGGAGGGCGGTGTGTACCTTGGCAGCACTCAGAGCTAAGTGTTGTTGGCCCTTACAGCATCCTCCATATTATCACCAAGGTGAGACGGCCCACATCCGAAAAATCCGCTGGAACGGACTCACCAGTTGGCAGTTTTGGGTTCACAGGATGCCGCTGAAATCCAAACATTATTTTATATATTTCTGACTGGTTGAAGCAAGCAGGAAGATGTCTCTTCTGCTGTAGAGAAAACAAAACTGACAGCGACGACAGAAGCTTCAGCTGTAGA
Organism: Chaetodon trifascialis; assembly: GCF_039877785.1. Taxonomy (NCBI): domain Eukaryota; kingdom Metazoa; phylum Chordata; class Actinopteri; order Chaetodontiformes; family Chaetodontidae; genus Chaetodon; species Chaetodon trifascialis. Next base: position 22,591,358 of record NC_092059.1, on the reverse strand, counting down.
GTTTCCTGCAAATGTCAAAGCTCAAAGGGCGTGACGTTAAGATACGTACTCATGGTCCCTCTGTCACAGGTTAAGCTCTTCACTTAAAGCACAGAGGGTAAACAGCAGCCATGCATCCACTGAGATATCACGGTCAGTCCCTATGGGCGTAATGTCAAAGTGTTCTGGATTATTCTTTGTTGCTTGAAGAGAAGGCTTAATCACCTTGAACAGGATCTCCTTTACCATTGACCACTGAGCAGCTCAGGACTGCGTCTGAGAGTGTGTGTGTGTGTGTGTGTGTGTGTGTGTGTGTGTGTGTGTGTGTGTGTGTGTGTGTGTGTGTGAGTGAGTGAGTGAGTGAGTGTGTTGCCCGATCATTTGGAGCATGAAGAACAGAAAGAGTTTGCAAATTAAGGGAAGCTCTGGGAATTACGGTCATTTCCTGTCTGTAAACTGTAAATTAGCCCTGCAGTGCCACAGGGGAAAACAGACCTAATGCCACAGTCCTGCTGAAGTCAACGCACAGGTCTCGTCAGCTGGACTCAGAGCTAAGAGGGCTCAAACTTTCATCAGGAAATACTTCTTTTGAGGAGTGGCTTTCAGTGATGTACACATCTGGGGTCACATCATTGTTATTTGTTTAAATCACTGACATTTGAGGGCAGGAAAGTGTTTCAGAAATCTAAAATGTAAAAGGAAAACACCAGGATTTGGTCGCTGGATCAAAGATCATGATCTATTTAATACCCTGGATTGCATCTGAGATTGCTTATGTAAGATGATGTGTTCAGTCTGAATGGCTGAAACAGGTGATGCAACGTGCTCGTGGATGCAAACACACGTCTGCTGACACAATCCACCTGAAAAGCAAAGGAACTTCTCCAAACACTGTAGTCCACCTCAGTTTCTTTAGAAATGGGCTGCAGTCTTTGCAAAACTTTGATTAGAGCTGAAACACACTTGAGAAAAGCACATTTATTCAGAAACTTCCCTCCAGCTATTTTCTCCTCCATATCTCCATCTGTTTATACAAGCACATACACATACAAACATACAAAAGAAGCGTGTTTCAGTACTAATGACTACTAATGACTTTTATTCTGCCTTGTCATGACTCTCTGCTGCTCTTTTCAGCTCACCACTCTTACCTTTCTCTTCTCTTCTCTTCTCTTCTCTTCTCTTCTCTTCTCTTCTCTTCTCTTCTCTTCTCTTCTCTTCTCTTGCACAAGCTCTTTGTGAGTTGATTAGTGGTCTCTTTCACTTGCTCTACACACACACACACACACTAGACATACTAGGTTGTTTGCTTGGAGTATTTTTAGTGAAACGCAGACTGGAAACATTGTATTGAGAAGGTTTTGACAAGAGTGGTGTTATTTTGTGTGTGTGTGTGTGTGTGTGTGTGTGTGTGTGTGTGTGTGTGTGTGTGTGTGTGTGTGTGTGTGTGTGTGTGTGTGTGTGTGTGTGTGTGTGTGTGACAGAGCTCTACACTGACCTTTGCTTGCCAAAACCCTAATAGTGAACCCTGTATGTCAGTGAACAGACTTCGTTTCTGTGAGCTGTAGTGACTATCACCACCACTCCGTAACCTCCCTGCTGCTCTGCTGACATTTCCACACCACTGACGCTCACACACACAACCCTGTGTGACTAAAACAACATTTTACATCCATGCAAACTACTCTATATTGACTTTGAGCTGAGATTCATTCACCGTGGCTTCTTGATCCCAGAGAGCACCTTCCAATCAATGTGTATTGGTGGCACGTCGGTCGTACGTCACGCCTAACATGCGAGAGCCTGTCCCTGCGTGTCTTCTTATGACACAGGCGACAGGTGACACTGGCCTTTCTCGTTGGTCGGCCTCTCCTGGCTGTGGCTAACCCTCTCTGCTCTCGATGTATGCAGCTCAGGTTTGTTTTTGTGTGTTAAAGCTCGGATGGCAAAGCTCCAAACTGTTGTGCAATCAAAACATCTAATTTAAACAATTCACCCTATAAAGATTGTGTTGGCTCAGAAGAACTCTTCATGTCCATTGTTGCTCCACTGACTCCCTCCAGGTGTGTCACATCAGTGGCTAATGACTCAGATTCTCCAGTCTCCTCCTACACACACTCTAATTAACTCATCATCACAGTCTGTCACGTGTTCTTATGCATTTTGCGCTTAGAAAAATTGAGTTCCTGTCTATGGTGTTAAAGCTACCTGTTTCTTAACATGCATGTTCCAATGAACTGCTATTGGTCATATGATAACCAGAAGCACCAGCTTTTAATTTCTGCTGATATATTTGTACATGAATTTGGACACTAGCGGACAGATATGTGTTTAACGAACCGCGTTATTGTTTGTAGTCCTTATATATTGTTGTGTTCCATGCCTATAAAGCTAATTTAAGTAGCTAATTTGACAACTGGATTTTGAAACATAAAAGCTTTCATGATCAAGAAAAACACATTTATTGATATGAAGATGTTGCAGATTATTACTTTGCAGTGTCGCCCAGTGAAGACCAGCACCCTGCTGGTTCTGCTGGTCATGTTGTGCTTTGTAGTATTTAAGTACTTGTGGTCATCAGCCGCGATGGGGACACGCAATGCTGGCTTTTTATTTTATGTCACTCTGGATAACAGTGTTGGCTAAATGCCTGAAATGGAAAGTGTGATTAAGAGTATCAAGCATGGCGCTGCTATGCTAACAGTAAAGACTGTGACCTCTCTGTGCCACCCACCCACACACACGTCCAAGACGCACACACATACATACACACACGCACAAGTGTTTTGAGTGTCCCTCTGTGAGCCACAGTCATCTTTCTGTTCTTCTGCTGACGATGGGCTGTTGGTTTAATTAAGACAAAAGTGGCCCCGCAAATCCTCCAAATGTAAGAGCTCAGAAACCCCTGTGGAGCAGAGACTGGCAGAGAGAGGGAAGAAGAGAGGAGGAGCGATAACGAATCGCCGGGTTTAAAAAGAGATGAACCCGTCAAAGTGGGACTAAGAGAGGGTGAGAGTGGATGTATTAACCTCTCCATGACTCCAGAGTGTGAGGGTGCAAACTGTATGTGCCTGCATGTGTTTGGGTACAACCCTGACTCCAAAGAAGTTGGCATGCTGAGTAAAACTTAGATAAAAACAGAATTAAATCATTTGCAAACAGCAGTTTAACATAGTGTTCTTGAGTCCATGTAGTAATATCCTTTATACAATCATGTGTTCACTAAGTGGTGAACATCACTCCATCCTTGCTTGTGAATGACTGAGCCTTTCCAGGATGCCGCTTTCATACCCAATCATAATACTATCACCTGTTACCAATCAACCTGTTTACCTGTGGAATGATCCAAACAGGTGTGTTTTCCACATCTTTCCTGTCCCAACATGTGTGTCGCTGCATCAAATTGAGAATAACCAGATATTTACAAAAACCAATGAAGTTGATGTAGTAAAACTTTAAATTTATTGTCTTTGCACTGTTTCATTGAGTATATGTAAAAAAGGAGAGCACAGGATCACATTCTGGTTTATTCATGTTTTACACAGTGTCCCAGCATTTTGACATGAGGGTTATAGAATTTAATGCTACGTTACCACAGCATATCTGAGAATATGACTGACTGAACCAGCCTGCTACAAAATTATCTTATCATTTTTAAAATAAACTATACAAGTATCAAAGTGAGGGGTTGGACCAAGTCATTGTTGATGCCCTCTGTTTGGAGCTTTAAGTCCTGAACAACACAACATGGATTTTTAAACAAACCTCAGCTCCCTCTGTCAAAGTTCCACTGTCACAGTTTGGAAAAATCCAGATTTCCCATTTGAGTGCCCATGACCACGATGCTCGGTGTATTTGGCATCACATACACATCTGAGCAAACACTTTGTCTTCTGACACTGAACAACAACAGACTGACACCTCTGTGATGTGCTTTCTGTTACTTCACCTGCCTCAGCATCACTTCAGCTATTAGGAGTGATATTTGTAGGTGAGTGAGATTTAATAGTGACAAAATCATCTTAACAGATTCAAGTGAACAGCACAAAGTGCTTACAACTCACTCAGTAAAATGGTCTCTTAATTCAAAAGGCCCAAGGCTGTGTACTGTTTTTTGCATGGGGCTCCTACCCTAGAGGATCCAAACGCCAAGATAAGGTAAATAAAAAATTCCTTAACAATGGATGCTTACAGACACACCACACTGGATATTTAGCAAAATATTAAGGGAAATATCACAAATCAGTGCAGCATTGTAGTGTGGTTTTACTGCTACACAGAGTCTCCTATTGATCTTACAGAAAGATTTCACCAAACTTATATAAGATGAAAATACCAATGAGATGACTTTAAACTTTCTATAGAGTACCACACACACATGCACAGAGTAAAGAGGCAGAGTATTTGAAGCAGAGCAGGTAGACACACCTGAGAACCTGCATGCTCTGTTTGAGGAGGGAGGCCTGTTGTTACCTGCCTTTAGGCTGGGTTCACACACACACACACACACACACACACACACACACACACACACACACACACACACACACGCAAATACACACATGGTCTGTGGCTAAACAAACCAGCTACCCCAGGTGTGTGTGACTGTGTGTGCGTGTGTGTGGGCAGGCGGACCCTCCATCAGCATCCTGTCACACACAAGATGTTTATCCAATTTGTCAAGATAATCTTTCCTCAAACTGGCTGCCAAGGAGGGTGCCTCAGCTCTCTCTTACTCACAAACACACATACACACACACACACACACACACACACACACACACACACACACACACACACACACACACACACACACACACACACACACACAGTCACACACACCTGGGGGAAGGTTCACTGATACCCACTGCTTGGCCTGAAATGGAGGCCCTCTCCTCCATCTTGATGGCACTTTGTGTGTGTTTCTGGAGAATGTATCTGTTTGTTGTGGCAGCAACCACCTCCAGCTCAAAACCTGTGTCGGTCAATTTTAAAGAATCCATGAAAGCAGCTTTAACTTACTGGAGAATATCTACTTCCTGGAAAAGAGCACATTTTCACGTCAGCAACAAAAAACCCAACCAACAAAAAAACACTATAAGTCTGTAAATTGAATTTCTCTGCATGAATGACTGTCTATCCTGATACTTTTTTAGTTTTCAATGATCATTTAGAGTGGTACCATGAGGTTTCAACAGGACACACTTCAGGATTAAGGAAGTAAAGAATTCACTTAACCTTTTACTTCCTGGTACATATCTGTTTCCTGAAGATTTAGTAAAAACAAACAAACAAACAAAAAAAACCCAGCAAGTAAACAAGTCCAATGAGCAAAAAAAACTACCATAGAGGACACTGCAATCAAGTCCAGTGTTCAGTTTTGGTCTTTACTAACTCCTGAGGGAAATATCTGGCTGTTTAGCAGCTAAATGCTAAATGCTCCATTGTGTTTATCACATTGTCTGTCTGCCCTTTGGTTCTGACCAGGTAGTTTATTCTATGGTCTATCTTTCAACAAAGCAAAAAACAGTTGGCCGACTTGCAGACAAACAGGTAACATTAAAAATCATGAACAGAGATCTACAGTATTTGATTGTTATATGGTAGTCACCTACAGCAAAGTCATTTTTTAATGTGCAGACAAGCAGCCCATCGGGACACTTTCATGTCTTCACCCTCAAAGTTGATTAGAAGCCTTAACCCTCATTGGCTGCAGACTGCATAGCAAAACTCCAAACAGATATGAATGACTGAAATATGCTTGTTGGACCTCACAGATTGAACCTTGACCTTGAAGCCGGGTCACAGAGTGCTAGCGAGGTAGTGATTCTCATTAGCAATCTGCTAAATGGACCAGGAACAATGTCTGACATTTTCAAGTGAGGATTAGACCTAATGTTGTCAGTTATACCTAAATGAAAACGGCACAGTGATTTGCATAAACAAACAGTACACTCCCAGGCAATGTATGCACACACACACACACACACACACACACACACACACACACACACACACACACACACACACACACACACACACACACACACTCACAGAACTGGATGCATAAGCAACACTGCATGAATGACACTCACATGCACAAGCTCTTACTTGTATGCTCACATGCAAATGCACACACACACACACACACACACACACACACACACACACACACACACACACACACACACACACACACACACACACATAAAGTCAAAAATCCTGGAATGTTGCAACGCTGATGATTTTCTAATGAATGGTTTCATTGGTCATGGTCAGGATTAGAGTAAAGGGATTGGAGGGGAATATTTACATGGTTTTAATGATTCCACAACTTTATATTTAGAGGTTCGTCTTATCAGCTCCAATCATCTCCCAGCTTGGAAAACAAACCGTCGAGTGGAGCGACGGCACAATTACACGCCTCTGCAGCGCACACGTTGGTCTGTCGCCTCCGACGCCATCTGTAGAGTTAATGTGTAACATATTAAAATGTCTCTGAGAGGGAGAGATGAAAGACTTGGAAAAAAAAACTTTAAACACTTTAAAGTCGAGAGCCCGTCCCTCATCAAACATTTTAACACACTCACTAATAAGTTTAGTGTTATTAAATGAAAAGAACAGAAGTCTTCATGTGGACATGTAAAATCCCACTCACACTTCTCTAAATGTTATTCCTCAGCTGGAAACGCTCTGCCAGCAGACGGTATGAAAGCGTTGTAGATTTGCTCATGATTGTTGAGCCTCACTTCTCTCAGTGTTAAGGCTGCGATGTGCTGGGGACCAGTTTAGTGAAATCTTAACAGATTACACCCCTGCATTGGTGCAGGAGCCGGTAGGGATGGCATTTGATTGTTGGGATGAAACTCATGTGATGTGTTCCTACTTCTCTACTTCTTAAGTTAAGAATGATCTCAATTAACTATTAATTAATAAATATACAGACAGTATTGGTTGTTTGAATGCTTAAAATGACCTCTGATTACATTCCCCCGACAAGCAACCTCTTAATAAGTAGCAAAGAGTAGTGTTGCTTGATTACGCTATCTTATGCAATACCCCCAAACCTTTTATGAGAGTTGTTGCAGGGGATATATACAAAACAAGTGACATGTGACTTTGACCCCGGAGAACCTAATTTGCACCTGATCTCCATGAGCAGACTCTTAGGTGGCACATCAAAATATGCTAAATTAGCTCATTTGAAGAGGTCATGCAGGTCGTTTTTAACATTTTTTTTTTTTGAAAGGACATGTTGCCTTATTTTGATTCCTGTTACCAGGATGCTTTGCCCACCTACACTGCTCATAAAGGAGCTCAGGCTGCTCCAGCCTTTAATGTGTCTTATCAGACTTCAGGGGAGAACAAGATGCCTTGAAAGCAGCAGCTTGAAAACACACACACGCACACACACACACACACACACACACACACACGCACACACACACGCACACGCACACGCACACGCACGCACACACACACGCACACACACACACACACACACACACACACACACACACACACACACACGCACGCACGCACGCACACACACACACACACACACACACACACACACACACACACACACACACACACACACACACACACACACACACACACACACACACACACACACACACACACACACACACACACACACACACACACACACACACAAGCAACACTGTGGAGGCTTTTCTTATCAGGCGTCCAAGAGAGCTCCAATCAAAGACAGATATTTGAGTTTGTGGCAGCATATGGCTTTAAAACTAGTTGTAGCCTGCTTATTGTCTCTATGTCCTGTCTTCTGTCTCCCAAACACTGTGTCTCCCTCTCTCTGACATACACACATGTGCATGCACAGGCACACACACACACAAATAGGAACCTCCCTCTCTCCTCTGAAAGGAACACACGCTCAAAAACAGACTTGTCATACAAAAAACAGAACAGCCTTATCTTCATCTGTGCTTTGCTGTTTTGATGAATGTTCGGATGTTTTTCCTACAGCACCCAGTGAGGTAAGTAGCCCACACACACACACACACACACACACTGACATATCAGAGGGAGTATTGGACAGGTTAAGCAGGTTTTTTTCCACTAGACTGGGACTAAACATGAGCTGCTTGCTTAGGAGCAGCTTGCACCATCACCACCCAGTTCACACAGACCTGCTGGAAATCCCGACATGTCAGCGACAGCAGCTCTCACAGCTGGCCTTTGTGTCCCCTTATCGGTGAGCAAAAGTTTCTTAACAGGCCAATGTTGTTCAAAAGAACGAAGGTATGTGGATGTTGCAAGTAAAGTAGTGGAAAATGTTAGAGTTAGGAATGATAGAGTTCAGGAAGGAGCCTTAGTTTTTTTTTTTAAGCTGCATTTACACAGACAGAAGTGCACTGCATACAGAGTAAATACTAATTTAAGACCATTAGATGATGCTGGGATGTCAGTGTCTGTGGGCCTGGCATGCACTTTTTGCCCGGTGACTGCGCAGAGTCAGGAAATAGTCCAACATACAACTCCCTGTAAACGGCAAACGAGATATACAGTAAGGTGTTAATTAGTGAGCTTAAGAGGTGCTGGTAGGCGGAGTGTGTTACGACAGAGCCGGGCCACTCATTGCAGTATTTTAAGCCCCAGACGATCTGAGGCTTGCAGAATCAGTGACATCTCTGAATCACTTCTCAAAGTGTTTTTAAAAAGGCCTTTTACTAATGCTATCACCACTCCATTTTCTTCTAACACGTCTCATCTGCTTTATTATTATCATTCTTGTTCTTATCTTCCTTGTTGGGTATTTTATTCCATTTTATTTTGTATTATTTCAAGTGTCTGATTTTATTTTCCTCAGTCCTGCAGTGCATTAATCCTGTTTCAACCATATAAAGCACGTTTTTACTTTGTTGTGAAAAGTGCTGTATGAAGAAAGTTATAATAAACTATTATTATATTATTATTATTTGGTCTCCAGAGATCCACACCAACTGGGGTTAAATGACAGACATCAAAACCATTAATCAGAATCCTCTACACTGTAGTGCCCTCTCCTAAATTGGAAAAGCTACATGCAGGATGTCATTAGTTTGTGTAGTTGTGACGTCATGCAGACGGGCAGTTCAGGACTTGTTTGAATGAAGCAATTTCATCACATCAAAGTTTCGTGAAGCGGTGAGAGGAACCAATTTTATCTGCAAAAACTGTCATGCCTAGTTTTTGCTAATAGAATATCCAGTCATTCAGCCAATCGATCATATCTTGACCTGACCAGCAGCATGAGAGACAAAAGACTGGCTCTCTGTGTGTCTTTCTCCACACACACACACACACACACACACACACACACACACACACACACACACACACACACACACACACACACACCTGCTGCCCGAGCCAACCCTGCACTCCATCATCACATGTATCTCTCTGCAGAGCTAGCAGACATGAAGTCAGCCGGCCTGTTGGCGTGATGAATAGGCTGTGGACAGCTGAGAGCACCTTCTGTCAGGGAAACGGTCTGTACGTAGACGGTGGAAAGTTGCCTCAGAATTGAAAGGAAAAACCCATTACAACCTTCCAAATCAGCATTCTTCAGCGGTCATTTTCAAGGTACAGTGGTGCATGGCTGAAAGTTATGTCAGACAGGAAGTCAGAAATTCCTGGAAGGTGTTCTGATTTGATCTTCAGAGCAGTCTAGTGCATCAGTTCAACAACCCAGGCTCCAGACATTAACAGTGCAGGAAGCTGATGTGTTTTTGGCTAGTTTCTGGTACAACAGCTACCATAGTGCATCACTGATGAGGTGGAGGCCAGGAATGTCTCAGTGAATGTATGGATTCTTCTGCTGAATCTCTCACAGTGTGCTAATGTGCTCATGCCACACTTATCAGAGAAAAAGACTTGGTTGAAGACATGAAGTTGGCTTTCAGACGTTTTTACTGGATGCAATTGTGAGGCTGTGAAAACTTGGATTAAACAAGACAAAGGAAATACATTTGATCACAATGGTATTTTAAAACTGAAATAACACAGTAACAAGAAAGCTGGATTGGTATAGACTAGCTGTCAAATCAGTCACTTGTCCATCATGTCAGAGAGAAACAAAGTCTCTCCAGTGAAAGATCATTTACTCCAATGGTTTAAGTGAAACAGTTCGCCAAATAACAGTTATTTAGACTGTTATATTAGCAACACACTAGCCTCAGACAGCTAGCACAATAGTTAGGTATAGTTGGCTTTGTTAGCAGTAAGCTAAACGCTGGAAAACTGAGTGATGGAAACACAAATAATGTTCCAAGAGCTCGGGGGGAGAAGGTAAAAGATGCTTGTCAGCATTTGTTTGGTCACAGTTCTGATGAAGTGACTGTTAAACTGTGTGGATCTGTGCCAGTAATGCTTGCGTGAAGCATGAAAACAGTAAGTTAGCTGCTCCTGACAACTGGTACTGCAGCTTCTGTGTCAACTGAAGGTGATGTCAGTGGGATGGACACGTCACTTACTACTGACTGGGCAGGGCAACACAAAACAACCTCCCTCCTAACTCGAAATGAGCTATTACAAACAGAATGCTGAATGAATGGAGTGAAACAAAATGACAGTTCACTGACTATCAGGCTTCAGTATGAAGATCTAAACTTTACTAAAACTCTTTGCTTTACTATTTCAACTGAGGAGACAATTCACAAGTCCCAATTCATGAGCAGGACAGCTACGTATGTGACAATATTTACCTTGCCTTACCTTGTCAGGTGTTTCATTCCCTGGGTTAGCCCTTAGTTAAAAACTGGTTTTGTTATTGAGTTTCTGGAAAGTTTACGATGCCATGACATAACTACAGTATACTGATTTCACAGTACACATACATAGTTACATAAGATCCATATTTCCTCCCCCTATTCTCAATCATAGCTACTGATTGTGACAAAAAAAAATCATTTGCAGCAATGTAACTCATAAAAACATCCTGTGCTGCAGTCGCTTGCTTTAATGACTCAGGCTAATGCAAAGGAAATAAGGGTTTTGGGGAGAGTCACGTCAGCAGAGAGCCTAAAAAGATATGATATGACCTATTCCATCTTCTATAGATTAATGAGCACTTCAGATACAGGATGAGCATGTGTGTGTATGTGTGTGCCTGTGTGGTCATGCAGAGCCTGTAAGTGTCCAGATGAGTGTAAAATGGGGCTGTTAAGTGGACTAAAAAAAGTTTTCAGTGTGCCTCACTCTGGTTTTAGTTCTGTCCCAAAGAACAATGTAATGGAGCATGACAGCTCCCTGGTTCCCTGACGACCTCTGACCCCAATCACAGTGGTGTGGGACCCCACCCTACCTTACCCCACTCACACAGACTCCCACACACACACACACACACACACACACACACACACACACACACACACACACACACCTTAGCACATTGTTTCAACAGATTAGAGGAGATTGCCGGAAAACTCTGTCAGACGTGCAGCTTGTGTGCACAGCAGAAAGAGTTAGAGACGACTGGGAAGAAAAGTTCCTGCTTCCTGTCTGTCTGTCTGTCTGTCTGTCTGTCTGTCTGTCTGTCTGTCTGTCTGTCTGTCCCTGTCTCACTCTTAGTTTCTCCCTGACAGCTTTCTCATGTTGAAATGTGATGCAATTTCAAGGAAGTGGTAGATACATTTTTTTTTTGTCGTAGGTGATAATAAGATAAATGCTGATTTTTTTTTTATACTTTTTATCACCAGTTGATATCAGCTTGTTGAGAGCAACAAGAAGAACTGGTTTGATAGCAAACTGATTCCTATAACAACTTAACAACCTGTTAGGATTTTGCACCATTTAACTCATTATTCAGTATTTTTTTTGTCCTTTTTTTGTTCTTGCTGAGCTGTATGTATGCAGCTGTATGTACTATTTGCTAGATTACAAGTTCATATTTACTAAATTAAAGATAGGAGAGAAAGTCACCTCACTTTCTGTATTTTTGTCTGTAATTATTTTTCCACATACTCTTAAAATGTCTGCCTCACATCTCTCTTAAAGCATCACATTTCTGTAATTCTGGCATCTCTTTTCCTGTCAGGCTGAGCATTGAATATGATTACACATGCGATGTGATGTAGCATGACTACATCACAGACCAGAGGAGAGGCCACATTCTCCCTGATGCTAAAGTAGCAAGTTAGAGACATAGAACAGAATCAACTTGGGAGAAGCAACATGAAGGAGGTGAAGAATCTGTTACAATCAAGCAGGTTGACAATTGATGTTAAACTAAAAAAAAAAAGGTCTGTGTGTCAGTTCCCAGTTGCACTGCTGCTACTGTGTCTTTAGAAGTGCTTTTACCGTAATTGACTGTAAATATAATACTTTCATTCAATCAATCAATTTTTGATGCTTACACCTGCTGACACCATTCATTCGAATAACTGCTGTATTTCTTGAGGTTACCAACATTTTTTTAACACTTGTGTGTGCTTTGCATACATGTGTCTGCTGACAGAGGGTCACGGGCCGTGATTTGGGCGGCACTGTATTAACGCGACTCTTTCTCCCATCATTAACATCAGCAACACACACACACACACACACACACACACACACACACACACACACACACACACACACACGCACGCACACTAACATCTGTCTGTCCGTCTCCTGTGGTTAGTGTCAGCGATTGTCAGTGTGTGTGGCTGCGAGGCGCTTCAAATACTTGTGACAGAATCCCAACCAAGCAGAAAAGAGGCCACCACACTCACATGTACACACACAGGCACACAAATGTGTGTGTATGTGATGCAGATGTCCAGTGACAGCTCGCTGCTGGGGGTCATCTAGAAGCAGCTGCCTAGGGGACAGAGGGCAGCATACACACACACACACACACACACACACACACACACACACACACACACACACACTAATAAGTACGTCATCGTGCATAGTCTGACGTGTTTCAATTTTCAATTGACACATTTGCAGCAAATTCTCAGACATATTTGGGCACAATAACACAACCAAAGAGAAATTTTACTATAAAACTTTGGATAAGACAAATTACTTCCAATATGGACAATAAATCAGGCACTGATTTGAAAATGTGAGCTTTCTACATTTCACAGTGGCATTTCTGTAAGCTGCTGTTGATGCATTCGTACAGTACACTGTATCTATCAGTCATACAGTCATATATTAAACTGTGCAGTAAGAGTCATAACAGGATGAACTGTATTCAGCGTTCAGCATTTAGCTCTTTTATGTATGTTTCAATGTTTCTCAGGGCATAAAATAATACTACACAATACGAAAACACTCCACACATATACACACTCGCTGCAGTTTGTTTCCTTCACCTGCTTCCCCCTTTGATCCACTCATCCGTCCTGCTTCTGTCTCTTCTGTCCCTTTATCCTCCTCACTGTGCACCTATCCACTTCACCCACGTGCCCCCACCCCCACACCCCCCCCGCAGCTGTATCCAAAAGAGAGGAGGAGGTGAAAAGGGGGATGAGGTAAGTGGAGTGGAGTGTGTGGGGGGGAATGGGGTGACAAGTGGGGAGCAGGAGAAACCACCAACCCCTGTAGAGAGCAGTGCTCCATTCCCACACCACAGGTGACTGCCTTCCATCCCTCCCTACATCCCTCCTGCCCTCCTCTCTCAGTTTTCCTCCAGTCTCCCCTCCTTCGTCCCTCTAAGCCCAGTGCCGCTCTGTATTCTTAAAGGAACAGTTCAGCACAAAATGAAAATGCTGTCAATTTTACCTTGCTGCTTTTAGAGTACCAACAAAGCAACAGCAAACTATAGCCACTCCAAACACTTGAACATTCAACACCAAGTCTGAAAAGAATTATTTGCAGTATGTGATAGCTGCACTTTCAGAAGCAAATAAAAAATGACAAAAACATCAATTACAGGCCTGTGGTGAGGCAATGATGCATGATTAGCTACCAAACACTTGGATTATACTGTGACACTTTGTGCAAAAGTGCCACTCTAACATAGACACTTAATAGTGAGTGAAAACCCTCAGGCTGACTGAGGCACACTGAATAAAGGAGCGAAGGAGGTGTGGTTCTTCCAGGCCACCAAACTAATCAGAATAATATCCCCACCACCACCACTGCCACTTCCTCAGCTTCCACCTGTTTACAGCCTAAGGTCAGAGGGCAAGGGTTAACAGGGAACGAGAGGGGTTGTGAGGGCTCACAAGGGTCACAATGTGTGTGTGTGTGTGTGTGTGTGTGTGTGTGTGTGTGTGTGTGTGTAAGGGGGTCGTCTGATGAGGTGATATTATGTAAGAAAATTATGACTTGGCTTTTGTGTGAGTGGGAGACTTAAATAAATGCAGGTGAATGAATAATTTCCATACTGTATGAAAGTGGATTTAAATGACTTCCTTTCTTATTGTGATGATTTTCATTGCATACTACAAAAGCTTCTTGTCCATCCTTTGACTGTTTAAAGGTCCTGCACAGCCACACAGCCACCTTCAGCTGTTCTGGCGTGGAAGACTTTATTTGCTCAGGTTTCAGTCGAGTTATGCTACCATGGGTTTCATCCAACTTGATGTACTGCACCAATAAGAATGATGATGGTGAAACTTGTCCTGCCTCAACAGGTGCGACAGGAGTAACAGGAAAAAGAGGGAGATGTCAAACGCACAGTCCTGAGAAGAGGTCTAATCAGACAAAACAAGTGACAGCACCTTTTAACCATGAGTGCCATGTTAAGCGCCTTCTGTCAGTCAGTTTTTATACTTATTGTATGGAACATTTGATCCTGCATGAGCTGTAGATACATTTCATTGTTGTGATATGACATTGGGAAATATATGGTGTAAGATCGCTGTCAAAAAGACGTGTCCGTTATTAAAGTTTCGTATTCGTAAGGTTAACAATTTGTGTGTCATAAAAGTTGTTTTACACAAAATTCTGCTGTCACATACGTGAGTCCGTGAAATTGGGTTCGGGTTACGAGTGTTTTTATATGAGTATGAGTCTAAAAGCTGTGAGTGCAGTCTTGAGAATACGACTCATTTTTCTACAACTACGAAGTCTTCACTGATCGGCGATTCCTCCAACTGTGCATGCCCCAGACGCAAACATGCAGGGCAACACCATCCCCGGAGAGACTTCGCAGGTAACGTCAATAATAACGTGCATAGCTATTATTGATTTCATAAAATTGAATCATTTTATACAATATGCGTGTATTCTTCTTCTCACATACTTATTGTTTTAGCTTGCAAGCTAAAGATAATTACATGCCGATGAAGCTAGCTTAGTGCTATCGTTACTGGGTGCTATCATTCATAATTTTCGACCAGAGCATTAACAATCAAGCCAGATATGGGACGAATTAACGTGAACCAGTAATTTTGTGTAAAGTTAACACGGAAAAAGTGAGAAGGTTGATATGGAGAAATAAACCCAGACATGATGAATCATCCTGTTTATTGCACAGTTTACGAGTGAAATTATAAATTTGAGACAATAAGTTACTGGTTCACGTTAACTCATCCCAAATCTGGCTTGATTGTTAATGCTCTGGTTGAAAATTGTGAGGAGAGTGCATTTTTTGAGGGGTAACGTTATATGGTTCATATGCTGTTTAGTGCTAACTAATTAGCACTGGCCCACTTCTAATCCCAGTAACCATAGCACTAAGCTAGCTTCATCGGCATGTAAATATCTTTATCTTGCAAGCTAAAGCAATAAGTGTGTGAGTTCAAGAAATGTATATTGTATAAAGTGGTTCGATTTTATGAAGTAAATAATGGCTATGCACGTTATTATTGACGTTACCTGTGCTACCTGTGCTCTCAAGTTTTGAACTGAGTTCAGAGTGAGATTTGGCAGTGGCAGTGAGGGGTGGGGTGGGGACGGGGTCTGTTTTGATAAATGACACATAAATTGGTACAAATAAAAATATTTATTCAATTCAGCATTTCTTAGTGCGTGTGTGAGCAAGTGTGTGTGTGTGTGTGCGTGCGTGTGTGCGCTGTGTCTGTAACCCCCGCCCTTCCCCATCCTGCTCAGTGCGTGAAAAAAACCAAAGCGGCTGCTGCTCCAGCTCCCAGGCAGGAGCCAGCTCCGATCGTTCACTTCAAAGAGCGGCTCTACGAGCCGTTTCATTCACGGCTGACACATCACCACTTCCTCCACCTGTTCCACTGTTTTAAAAAATAGTGGCACAACTTGGTGGGCGTTATCCTGGTAATTTCTCTGCGTGAGAAATACAAGATATGACGTGTGAACATGTGAATGGGTTGAAATGCGTGTGTCTCACGTCCAATGGGTGAGACTTGAGAGCTTTGCCAGTGGTGAAGTCTCTCCAGGGCTGGCGGCGTTGCCCTGCATGTTTGCGTCTGGGGCGTGCGCATGAGCAGTTGGAGGAATCGCCGATCGATTACGTTCCCCTGCGACTTGACCGTGACTCAGTGACGTCATTTCAGCACTTCTCGAGTCGTACCCGTAAACTTGAATTCGTATTCACAGTGAAGACTTCGTAGTTGTAGAAAAATGAGTCGTATTCTCAAGACTTTGCACTCACAGCTTTTAGACTCATACTCATATAAAAACAATCGTAACCCAAACCCAATTTCACAGACTCACGTATGTGACAGCAGAATTTTGTGTAAAACAACTTTTATGACACAAATTGTTAACTTTACAAATATGAATCTTTAATTATGGACACATCTTTCTGACAGCGATCTTACACCATAGAAATAAACCTGAACCATGTACAG
This sequence comes from Chaetodon trifascialis, assembly GCF_039877785.1. Taxonomy (NCBI): domain Eukaryota; kingdom Metazoa; phylum Chordata; class Actinopteri; order Chaetodontiformes; family Chaetodontidae; genus Chaetodon; species Chaetodon trifascialis. Next base: position 22,574,643 of record NC_092059.1, on the reverse strand, counting down.
ACCTACAGTGTTGCCTTAATAATGAAAATTAGTACTTTTTTAAATTATTAATGAAAATTTCACAGCACAGGGTAAATACAATAAATATGTGCAAATTTGTTCCAATTTATTAACTGCTTCTGTACAGATATGAGATTACAGTACAGATTATAGTGTCATTACTGGTGTATTAATTACCTTTTTCCTACCTCCTCCTCTACACCTCTCTCTCTCTCTCTCTCTCTCTCTTTCTTTCTCTCTCTCTCTCTCTCTCTCTCTCTCTCTCTCTCTCTTTCTCTCTCTCTTTCTCTCTCTCTCTCTCTCTCTCTCTCTCTCTCTCTCTCTCTCTCTCTCTCTCTCTCTCTCTTATTTGGTCCAAAACATGAGATCACCTGGCAGTGAGACATGAAGGTTCAAGTTCCACAATAGCCTGCATTTCCCATCATACTGTGTGTGTGTGTGTGTGTGTGTGTGTGTGTGTGTGTGTGTGTGTGTGTGTGAGTGTGTGTGTGTGTGTGTGTGTGTGTGTGTGTGTGTGTGTGTTATCACACTTCATCTCTTGTTTGGGTTTCAGTAGGTTACACACGGCTGCCGAGAGGGGGCTGTATGATTACCATTCATAGTGCTACAATGAGCTCATCTGATTTCACACACACACACACACACACACACACACACACACACACACACACACACACACACACACACACACACACACACGTACATACACGACATGCGCATGCACACGTTTCCATGCACTTCATTGAACGTAGATGCAGCCAATGCATGTACACACAGTCAAGCACACATACATGAAATCACTTAGATAAACAAAGGTACACATGCACGGACCACAAAGCTGCTGTAATGACACAAACAATGTGAGCTCAGTCAGACCTTTGTTGTTGTTTATGTACAGGGTTTTCCATGACCTCAGTTCAAGTTGTACTAACTACTGTTTTGGTGTGGAGTAGAATATTGAATGTAGGCTCTGCTACAGATCCTGAAATAAATGCGGACTAGCTTTTTCACTCACAATTTCATCCATAACAGTGGGACTTCCTACTCTTTAGAACTACTATTATTATATTTGATCTTGTCCTACAGTACAATCAAATTTCATTCAAACACACTGGGGTTCATTTAGCTACAATGTGTTATATCTTCTTTATTCATGCAACAAAACCACATTTGTATGTATTTGGCTGATGAAAAATCTTTACAGTAAATTTTGACTTATTGTTTCTTATTTCCCCTTTTACTATATTATTACCCCCAAAAGTAACAACAATTCTAATCATAATCAGAAGAATATCTCATTCAAACACTAGTTGTACTGAAACCACTCTGTGTTACTGTCAGTTATTTGTAATGACAATGTGGTTTAACTGCTGCAATGACTACAAATCGCTGGGGATTAGAGTATTAACTCATTGGCTAAATGTGAAAATGTAAATTCATTGAACAAAATCAGGCCAAATAATGGCTGCTGTAATTAATTTGCAAATTAGTTTAATTTTAATTAATCTGAGTTTAATTTTTTATTTTCAAATTTAATAACATTCATTGGCAGGTACATTTAACTGCATGTTTCAGAATCATTGGAATACTAAAGGGGACCTCCACAGATTTGACACATTACGGTTTACTCGTCATTAGGACTGTACTCAGCATGTTGTATAATGACCTCTGTGGCTCTGGAGGAGCTGATGATGTCATCAGGGTCATCTCGGCTTGGGCATGGAAACAATTAATTCATTAATTTAACAAAAAGCCTGTGTTACATACTGACAGCATGGACTTTGACAATGTAAACGTTCAGCAGTCGTTTTTTATCTGTGACAAACTTTCTATGACAAGCTAATGTTAAGCAGACCCACTAGTTCATATAATGTGAAAGTATAAGCATGTCTACCATTTTTGTGTGAATTTTTCGTTATTTTTCGTTTTTCCTTGTAGTTTCACTTTCATAGCAGTAACACAAAGAAACTGTATTGCACAATGTACCTTTTAAAGGTGTGCAATCCTTTTTACAGCCTTGAGTAAAATTTTGTACAACTTTGGAGTTGTCCGACCTTTATTATATTACATAAGATAAGAAGAAAAACTTTCATTTTCCATTTTCTTTGATGGCCTACTGCTTTCTTGGCATGTGCTAAGTGTGTGTGGTAAACGAACGTGGTGTTACAAAACTATAAAAGTCCTTCTGAACTGTCATTTGAACCTTGCCCGCTAGAAATCCTCCAGCAAACTTTGTCAAAGTATGAAACCGGGTGAGGTCTACAGGAGGCGGGCCTTAAAACCGTCAACATGCTCTACATATTATGTTACCACGGCAACTAAAGTACACCTATTTTTCTAACAGCCAACTATTAAACCCTGTGTGACCAGATAATTACCAGGACACGCACACACCCGCGTTGGCACACACATGCAAAGACACACACAGACTTACACAGATGATAACTAGATAAACAGAAGTTTGGGTCCTCCGTCACAGAGTCCGCCATATTGCACAGCCATGTTTCTACAGTAGCCCTGAGTGGACAAACCAAACACTGACTCTAAGGAGGGCCTTTATGTGTTTTTTTTGCTTTAGGTGACCATCCTAGGGGAGGGTGAGGTGAGGGGTATTCAGCTGATTCACCATTAGATGCCACTGAAATCTACATACCAGCCTTTAAAGAGAGTGGTGATGATGATACTGTTGCTGAAGCATCTTCAGGGCTACTTATTGATTTATTTTCAAACTGTAAGATACAAAAACAGGCTGATGAACAAGCAGTCAGACAGACAGGCTGGTGAGGCAGACAGATACTGAAGCAGACAGGTACAATGAGAGACAGGTGAAAGGTAGACAGGTTGGTTACACAGATGCCAATAAACAGGTTTAAACACACTGGATAGAGCAGTCATACAGGTACAAAGACAGACAGACAGGCAGGTCAGACAGACAGTTACAGAGACAGACAGGGACAGGGACAAGCAGGTACAGAGACAGGCAGGTAGTCAGACAGGTAGGTCAGCAGACAGAGACAGACAGATACAGAACAGACAGGGACAGGCACGTAGACAGACAGGCAGGTCAGACAGACAGAGACAGACAGGCACAGAGTCAAGTACAGAGACAGGCAAGTAGTCAGACACATAGGTCAGCAGGTAAAGACAGACAAATACAGAGACAGACAGGTACAGGGACAGGGACAAGCATGTAGAGTCAGACAGACAGACACAGAGAGAGGCAGAAATGTATAGAGAAAGACAGTTGAAGAGACAGACAGGTGCATAAAGACAGACAAGTAGGTCAGAGAGGCAGAGGCAGATGGGCACAGAGGCAGACAGGTAAATCAGACAGATACACAGACAGAAAGGCATGTCAGACAGGTACAGAGAGACAGGCAGCCATGTGTTTGACAGGATGGTCAAACAGACAGGTACAGAGAGAGACAGACAGTTAGGTCAGACAGGTGGATCAGACAGACAGGTTGATCATACATGCAAAGATACAGACAGGCCAGTTGTTAGACAGGTTTGTCATGTAGACAGGTCCAGAGACAGACAGACAGGCAGGTTGGCTGGTCCCCTTGCTCATAACAGCTGTAATTATTGAATTAGTCTGAAAGTTCAATCCAAGGCCTCCTCACATTTCACATCGGAGCTAAGCTGCACCACAGAGCTGTAATCCTTTGCCTGCCAGCCCTGGATCAATGTGTGTGAGTGTGTGTGTGTGTGTGTGTGTGTGTGTGTGTGTGTGTGTGTGAGAGAGAGAGAGAGAGAGAGAGAGAGAGAGAGAGAGTATGAGATATGAGAGCAAGCTTGCATGTGTTTGTTTTCGTATATGAGAGCAAGTGCTTGTGTGTTCACCCTCCCCTCCACACCCCTTCTCCTCCCCTTCCCTGCCAACCCCTGTCGTTCACACACACACACACACACACACACACACACACACACACACACACACACACACACACACACACACACACACACACACACACACACACACACACACACACACACACCTGTGTGAGTGTTTTCAGGTGTATTTGGTTTGGTTTGGTTGGGAGGGAGGGAGTGGAGTGTTCTGTATTATCGCCCTGAGAAACCTCTGATCTCTAAATGCACTCGCTAAAACCCTGCTGCTTGGAGGAGGGTTTACACAGACGCAAACACACACACATGCCAACAGGTGTGTGTGTACCCAGTGTGAACACTGATTTGCTCATACACAGTGTGAAACAGCGCAGGAAGGTTGGTTGTATGTGTGTGTGTGTGTGTGTGTGTGTAAGTGCTTTGATGAGATGTACTGAAAAGGTTCTTCTTGTTGAAGCTGCACTGGGTCTAATCCTGCCTGCTGACAGAGCCTCATCCTCAGTACTTCCTCATGTACACACACACATACACACTCTGACACAAACACACACTCATAGCAGCTGGTCTAGGCTTGACACAAAAGGTTCAATCCTTAATTGGCAGGTTACACTTTTCTGAAGTTGGAAAATTCCTGTGACACCGACATGTTTTGAACTTTGTATGTTTACTGTACAACAGAGTTCAGAGCTACTCTCCACTTAAGGAAACTTGCTTCAGCTGGCTCATGTACATACTGTGCCAAGTCTATGTAACAAATGTAAATATAAAAGCAGTGGTTAGACACAGTATCACAGAGCAACAGTCCATGCTGTGTGCAGTATGTCAGAGGTCCTGCGCTCATGGTGAAGTTGCTGCTTGCTGTCACAGAGATGATCCCTGGATGGACCTGATAGATGACAAGTTAGAACATGTACATAAAGCAGCTTCTCACGTTTGATTGAGGCAAACTCTGAGAACAGACTTTAAGATTCTTCAAACCTGTCAAGATTGAATAATTTTCACCAACAAATCATTTATTGTTGACAGTAAAAAAGAAGCATGTATTGAGGTAAATAATGCAGTAAACCTTTAAAACTATGTTACAAACTGCTTCACAAGAAGGAAAAATCATCCAAACATTGCAGCATAACAAATAATATTAGTTGAATCAAAGTAGAGAAAATGACATAAAATACATGACAATAGATTCACACATAGAATAAAAAAGAGTGAAATAAACAAATAAAACCAGCACATCCTCGTCTTGAGGCAGAAGCTGGCAGAACAGATTTCCCTAAACATCGATCATTCACACATGAGCCCGTGCAGGAAATGTTCCTGAACATTTCAGGGATGGACTGCGTGTGTGAAAGGGGCTCTGGATGCCTGAGCCATCATTAGACTGATGTTGCAACCCCTGAAAATCCTACAAGGACACAAACTCTCTTGTGTGTTTCTAGCAAAACAGCGATGAACACGTGTCAAAATCAGTTTACTTGGAAATTTGTTCTGCGGGAAAAAAAAGCCAAACTTCACATGACAGCACAGTTTGAAAACAATAAACAATACAATAGAAAATACAGTACAGAACTGAGGTATGATAAAATAAAACCCAGAGCAGTCAGTTAAACGTGAGTGCTGAACTTCTCATCTGACAATTTTTCTTAAATGCCAGAATGCTCGTTTAAAGAAACTCTTACAAACCTGCCTTTCATCAGGCATTGTTCTTGATTTAAACTGTGGAGTTCTGTGATCCTCTTCATTACTACAGATGACACCAGCACATTGTCTTGCCCATTCAGTCTGGTCATTATCATATTATATCAGTGTGAGCCATCAGTGTCTGCACTCATCTGGAAAAGTCTGTAACTGTTACCTTCCTCCTCTGTCAACACCTCAACCTAATAGTATTGTGGGCACACACACGCCCACATACAGACACACTCGCACATGTAAACAGACAGAACGGCAGAATCGGGGACATGCATGCTTGCACACACACACACATAGGCTGCAGCATCAGAAGAAGGGAGGACACATCCGCCTTCATACAGTACATGAACACACACACACACACACACACACTGAAACACTTTGTTATTATTGCCCTCCTCTGTCTGTCTGAAAAGAGACCATTTAGATTAATGCTTTGAATATGTTTATGTGAATTAAAAAAACACAGAAGATCATATTAAGTCCAAGTAACCATTTTCAAGGAGATGCAGCTGTGGCCATTGCATCCCCACTACAGCTGAATCACTGAACTGTTTAATTGCGTGACATGTGAAATCTGTGCCCCTCAGCCTTGAATCTGATGTTTTTGTCACACTGTTTGGCCAAGTCACACTCCATGCACGGACTGAACGTGCTGATGTGATGACCCCCATTTAGCATTTTTAACACACTCCAGGCCAATCAACTTGCCAGACCACCAGAATGGCATCACCTTACAACATGTGGCTCCTAGAATTCATTTTTCAAGCAGTGAGCGTTTAGGATTGGGTAAGGTAAGGGCTGGAGTTACAGTTATGTTTGAGGCAGCCTGTGAGTAAATTCTGAAAAGACCTAACAAAGCTGCCATCAGCGAAGCTGGTAGTGGCACTATGCCACAAACAACACATGACATACATCTCAGAGGCAAGTTTTTTAACTTCTAAAAGGTTTAGAAGGTTATCACCTCATAAAGTTGATACGGCAGCAGCTGCTCTTAGCAAACATTTGCTCTTTTACACAACCAGCAGATCTGAAGAAACTTTTGCATTCACTTGGCATCACCTTCCTGAACATGACAAATATCCATCCTTTATTCTCCTTTTGGTGTCCACCAGCTCCACAGAGAAACATCAGGCCCGTCATCTGCTAAACGCTCCACTTGTCTCACCAGCAAGTCGTTAACTTTATCTGCCACTTGATGCTGAGCAGGTAGCATGAAGTGTGCATCAGGAACGAGAACAATAGAGAAGAGGGCGATGGGAGTGAGCTGAAATGGAGAAGCTGCTGGTTTTAAAAACAAAGCAATGAGCTGAAAGATGCTAAAACGCTCTACAGAGCTCAGCGGATATAGAGTGGTGTGTGATAATTCTCTGGTTTTGTCAACACAAGTGACCCTTTTCACACCTCACATAGCTCCAAATGAATTATTAGATGCATACTAAATCAATATGACTTCTATGGCAAAGACCCCCCCCTCTGAAATATCTGACTCAAAGACACCTCCATAGGTTCAATTTTCTACAAGACTATTTTGTCATGAAGAGGGAAAATTCCACACGTCTGAGGCAAAGTGAAGGCTTAACCAGCTCACCAGGGCACAGCAAGACATGCACATGCACACACAAACCCTTACACATACACACACCAAGGTATGCATGCAGATACCAGCTTGAGTGTTGACTAAGTCATTAGGAAATACTGGAGTGAACGATTGCAAAGTTTCCACTCAGGGTGGATAAACAGTGTGAAGTCAGACCAAAAGGTGTGCTGCTGATCGTACGATCCTCTCCACAGAACTCCATTAATGTATGACATAACAACATGTACAGCGGGGAGACCATCCTGCGTAAAGTCCACTATTCGCTGAAACATAATATGTATCTATATATTATATAGTTCACCGCCTTGAGTTTTTGCTTCAGCAAGTTACTGGAAGTTGAATCATCAGTGGAAAAATGACAGTTGTTTACTGCTGAAGGTTTGCTGCCTTAAATTTAAATGTAATTAAATGTGTCCACTGTGACCTTTTCAAAAGCTGTGGCCAATCAGATTTTGTTGATATCTTGTTTCCTTATTGATGTTACGCATGGATAATAGGCTGATTACAGCCATTGAAAGCTCCCCAGCCTTAACAAAGAAGACTTCAGAAATAAACAGTTGCTGGTGAGGTCATGTATTTTTATTTGGATGCTTATTGGTGCAGCTTGCTTGCTGTGTGAACTCACTCAAGCAATGTGATATCAGTTATTTCACTTTAGCTTCCAATGTGATCAAATTCATCTTGATAGTGTCAGTGCATAATAGTATCGGGACATGAAGTGTACACAACTTTCTGTTTTTTAAAGATTTTCATGCACCAATTTCAGCTTGATAATCAGACTGCATGATGTCCAAAAGTGGATAACTGAACACATCACAACCAAACAGAGTTTACAAGTGCCTGCACCAACATAAGGGAAATGTCTGCAGAGCGCCGTGGTGTCAGAATAGGCACCACTAGCTATTGTGTCCTGATTTCAAGGATAAACCTCTCTCCTGCTTTAATTCCTCCACATTTCACATTACTCTCTGATCTGTTTTCAGCATCTGCCCCTCTTCTTATGGCTCCTCACAAAAGCTTGTTTCCACAACGGAGGTCACAGAGGTCGGACAGAAAAGACTGTTAAATTACCGAGAGTCAGTCAGTGGAAGCATGAATGTTTTGTCCTGTGTGTTTGTCCACATTATTCCCAAGCCAATAGAAAAGAGTAGAACACGAAATCAAGAGTTTTTATTTAGAGCAAGACGGAGGAGCAAAACAGCAGCCTTTGTTTTGAACAAAGCATCACAGGATAATGGGAAAGAACAAAACCAAACCATGAAGTAGTATAACGATAATTTATGAGGTAGTGTATGTTTGGAATGGGACAAACTGTACTTCTTCCTGTGAAGAGGGTGTGTACTTGTACATAGCATAGAACAACTAAAATCAAACTTTAAATTAGCACACTATTAAGGTCTGACTTTGTATTTGATCCCAGCCTCTCATGGAAGAAAATCATTTATAATCATCATTTATCAAATTATCTTCCCTTATTGAAAGTTTTAGGATTTACAAAACAATTTTTTACATTTTAATTATCTTAATTTATCTTTTAATTGAATAAATGATCTACCCTGAGAGAAAAGGTTTGATGGCTTTTTATTAGGTAATAGTAGCATTGCCTTTCCTCTGTTATTACATCTCTTTGTTGCTGTTTTTCCTTTTCTTTGTTTTTGCAATTGATGCCACTGCCCTTCAATGATCTCTAAAGTATAAATAAAAGTTGAATGGATGAAAGAATGAACAAATGAATGCTCTCTACAGTCTACTTACTTTGTGGCTTAAGGGCTTTCAGCTGCACATATGGAACTTGCTTCTTGATTGTACTGTATTTTTCAGAGAAAAGGTCAAGAAGGTCAGAGACTGTAGAGCTCGAGAGGAGCATCTTCACACACACACAGAAACTATTTACAGAACAGAAGGTTTCTGTAAATATCCCTTTAATCGGCCTAATGAAAACACAAGCAGAACACAACCACAAGCTGTACCATAATAAGCCATTAAATATGGATTATGGAGGAACTACCCTGAGGTTCTCTCTCTCTCTGGTGTTTAATATTGGGTTGTTCAGACAGCGAGAGTGAGAGTTCACACACACAGCTGTAATTAGCAGCTTAGGCAGCCAGCCAGCTCTGCAAATGCACTGTGATGTGTGTGTGTGTGTGTGTGTGTGTGTGTGTGTGTGTGTGTGTGTGTGTGTGTGTGTGTGTGTGTGTGTGTGTGTGTGTGTGTGCGTGTGTGTGCGTGTGTGCTGACGATGATGTATACATGCGAGCGCGTTTCTGCGAGTTCACAGTTGTGCGTATTCGTGCACACCTGTGTGAGTGTTTGTGTGCAGTGAGTCACACAGTTGTGCGTGGGTGCTGTGTTTGTCTTATCTGTGTGCTGATGGAGAGCTGAGGTGCTTGGAGACGGGCTGTGACGTGTATGTGTTTGTGTGTGTATGTATGTGTGTGTGCGTGTGTGTATGGGTAGGGTGATTGCTCTCTAACACCTGGTATTAGCAGCAGTAATCCTCACACCACATCATACTCACGCACCAGTCCCATGCAGATCACATTCAGCTTTTCCTCTGTGCTGCTTCTAGGTGTTTCACAACTCTTTCTTGGGGGGTTTGAGGTTGGGAAAGTGTTCCAGCAGACAGCTTCAGGTTAAATAACCTACCTCTGGGAGCCAGATTAGAGAGTGGTGGAGAAAGGTGTGGAAGTACCACAGCGCAAAAAATATTACACTAAGAGTAAAAAGTACAATATATTCATCTGAAATGTAGTGGAGTGGAAATATAAAGTGACATAAAATGGCAGTGCTCGAGTAAAGTGCCTCTAAATTACTCAAATCAGTGACGGACAAGCTCAATAATGTGATCCAACTTTTGTTTTTTCAATAATTCTCTCTTCTAATGTTCAGGATGAGTGACCTCAGCTGTCTCTGATTGAATAATTTCATCGCCACGACCGTTTGGTGTTGCAGTTACCTCGATTACACCAGGAGGAGGAAGAAAATAAAAATAATTTATCAATTCGTTTATCTGATCCCGTCTTTAAATGTCAGTGACATCACATACTTCCATTCCATTCATGATTACTCCAACTGCACATATCTCCAGTTTTGCTCAGATTAAGTAAATTAACATGTAAAACATGTTTGAATGCCATTTCTTTTCCATACTGACACACAAACCCACCCTCCCGCTCTGCCTGCCTGAGTGCTGAAAAAACAGGATTAGTCCACTTCCTGCTTCAGGTGAGCAATATGAAAACACATCCTTGTACTGAAATGACTGAATAGGTCAATTGCCAATGTCTGCCAAAAAGGCGAATCTAACCTCTGCAGAATACCAGCGACAGGCATACCAGACCATCTTAATTTGACGGCTGCTCTTTAAATGTAGTCCTAGTGTTAGTCCTGTGTCAAATGACCTTGTGAGCTTTTAGCATATTTAGTCAACCTCATCCTGTTTTATTTGTCAAGTTTTAATTGCCTAAAAGTCTGCCATTTTAGTCTGATCTTCTAGTCTAGTTTTTGTTGAAAACTGTTGGCTTTTTAGTCATTAAATTAGACTGAACATTTCAGCCAATCTAGTTTTGTTAAAACCTAGATTATTTGGTCATTTTAGTCAAAGTTATTACACCTAAGATTGTATCTTATTACCACAGGCTGAATGGTTAAGAATGCAGCTTTGTGGAAAGTGCCTGGTCTCAGTCAAAGGAAATCATCAACCAAAATCATTTAAAATCGCAGAAAACGTGTTTTTATGCACATTTTTAATTTGCACATGGAAAAGTGGAAACACCAACAATGAAAAAAAGATTAAATATTGTAAAATGCTTGACTGAAGTTGGTGTTATGACAAACAAAATGCAACAAAGTGCAGCGGGAAGAGAGTTAATGAATGAATCATGGAGCACTGAAGCTTCCAGTGAAGAGATGACAAAAAGCAGCAGACAAAGCATCAGATCTGTGTGGAGTGATGAGAAGACTAACGTCCCTCAAACTGATACATAGTAAATATCACACGTGTTTTCATAGTTTTCTATTGTTTGAGGTTTGACTTCTGATCTTTTAAATACGTCATGTTGTTGCATCCTCTTCTTCTGCAGCACCCGACTGAACCAACCAACTTTCTTTTAACAGTTTGTTGAAAATTCAGTTCAAATTTCCAAGACATTTGGATGGAAACCTGGCTGCAGCCTGCGTTTACCTGCCTGTCTGCCTCTTTGTGCATCCGTCTATCGACATCAGTCCATCTTTCATTCTGTCCCTGTGTCAGTCCGTCAGTGCGGCCTGCACTCCCATATTGGATTTGCTCTTTCAATAATTGATGGAGGAGGTATTTTGTAAAGCTAAAGGCCGGCAATCTTGGTGTCAAGTTCAAAATTAGTTCCTCCTGTATTATTAATGTCCCTGGGGGCAACAGGTTAATAAGAGGAACTCTGTAACAATAGATACATACATACATACATAGATACGTAGATACATAGATGGATCATGTCCTCATCTTCTCCCTTGTACAAATGGCTTGTCTGACAGTCAGATAGGGACGTGAAATGGATTAAGTCAGTAAAAGGATTTCAGTACAGTTTTTTTCTGTACAGTTGGTAACACACGTTTGTCAGTACCGAGCTCACCTTTTCATTACATCTGCAGTCAGTGTGGATTAAACAGTGGATCACTTTTCATGGGGGAATCGTTGGGTCTACATTGAAGAGTTTGGTCTTGACCTGCTCTGAATGAAAAGTGTTGTGAGATAACTTTTGTTAGTGCTGAATTAGTGCTATATAAATAAAACTGAAGTTAATTCAATTTTCATAGCATTGAACTCAGACTCAACCACCAAAACTCAGAAGCTGCTGACAACAGGGACAAAGGTGACCATTACTTTAGAAGATCAGACGATCAGATCCTTTTGTGTCTGTGGTGGAAACTGTCTTCACCTCCATGTTGCAGCATTCTTACAAACAAAACCCAAAAATGTTGACATTCAGTCCCTGTAAGTCTGCATCATATCGTATCATATCACTCAGTAACATTCACCCATTCAAACAGAGAAACAGTGCTCTTGTTTTGTATGAGACTAAATAATTGTACATTTTCGGGAACTGATGCTGGACTAATGTGACCTGTTACCTTTATTGTCTGTCAATTTATATATCCTGCGATTAGTGTCAGGAAGATCATTTGGAGTGAGGGTAAAATACTGCTGCTGATAAATACTCAGTCACCTTTCAACCCTGCAAATTTGATAAATCTGTTCTACTCTTTGTCTTAACCGCTGTAAATTAGATTGAAAGCAAATTTGTCCTTTGACAAGATAAGCAAATTGGATTTTAAAAGCTATCTGAGTCAAGTTGAAGGATTTATTTGTATAAAGTAATTTAATTAGAAAGTTTTAAAAAAATCTAATGAAATCCTGAGAGACAAATAGAATCTCAACAGATTTATATATCTATAGCTTAGTTATTATTATTATTGCATCATCTAGTTTGCTCACCAAAAATGAGAAAATATTGAAGCAAACTGTACAGTTCAGGTCAGCTATAGTTCATTGAAATTAATGTCAAGTTTGGGAACTTTAGGTTGCTGGGCAACAGTATCATAGAAATATTAGAGGAACACAACAGCAGTGTCTCTATGATCCTCTCACTCTTCCACGACTACATTTCCTAATTATCACTTTGATGACTAAGGTGACTCTACTCTATAGAGCCTGTTGGCTACAATATCGCATAGAAGTAAGTATTTATAGAATACAGTTTAATAACATTATCGACCCAAGATGAATCTGAGTGGCGGACAAAACTGAGAGAAAAAGGTGCAATTACAAATTAATCTGCTGCTTCAGCACCACGGACAGCACCATGGATTTATCAATACACAGCACAGTTAGGCTACTTGGTCAGAGCCATAGATTCTAACTTTCACAAACCTCAGTCAGATAAAGGATCAATGAGTCAGACAGACTAGACTAACATATTCAGCTAAACAAATCCTCTGTGCCTGCATGCTCTGCTACAGGAGGGTGGGGAGAGGGAATGGCAGGTTAAAAGGGGGGATACATATTGGTCATTTTACCAACTGGGGGGCGGTAATTGCTGTACCGCTGTCTACATATGCTATATTGCCCTGCGTTTTTGTTTTCTCTGAGAAAAAGCTACTTGTGATTTTGGGATAAAAAGAAAAATGGACTTGACTTATCTTTACATGCAACTTGGAAAAGGTAAAAAGTACCAAAAGCTCCAGTTCGATGGCAGGAAAATTTGATTTATATATACATGTATGTAGGACAAAATAAGAAACAATGTATTTTAAACATTACAGAAATGTACCTTATTTCCATAAAACAAGCCCAAACAGCCACACACTCAATAGATGTGGATACATAAACACCTTGTCTCCTATACAGTACCATATGTACTATATACTATAAATGAACATCATGAGGAATCATGAATTCAGAACCAGGGTGTGTTAACTTTTGCAATATTTGACCATAGCCATGCTCTGGGATGCAGACAGTGAGTTCTGACTGAGCACTCAGACAAGTCCTAGATAAGTCCACCTTTTGCCAGGTCACACAGATATTACACACCAACAATAAAAAACACAGTGAGTTTAGAGAGAGAAAGCTGAAGTGGACTTGGCCCTGACTTGCCCTGTTTGGCCATGTAATGGAAATCAGGTTTATGGGGAAACAACCCTGAGAAGCCTTGTTTGAGCCTCGTAGTGTAAAAGAGACTGAAGATGAAGCCCCAGCTGGTCCTGTGTTTGCCCCTACGTTAGAAAGCGGGCCATTGTGGTTCGATTTGTGCAGGCAAGATGGTCTGAGTGACCGTTAGACAAGACTGAGACACCAGAGACCATGAAGACTCCCTCAGGGACAAAACAGAGAGAGAGAGAGAGAGAGAGAGAGAGAGAGAGAGAGAGAGAGAGAGAGAGAGAGAGAGAGAGAGACTAGAACAAGGTAATATGGGAGACAGAGTAGTGCAGAGAACAAAGGAGTCCATCATTTGCCCTCCTCTCTTTTGTAGTTCTATCCATTCTTTTGTCTGCAGGAGAACTGCAAGAGCCAGGAGGCCCTGAGCAGCAGCTGGCAGGTAGGAAGAGAGGGAGGAAGGGAGGGAGGGACGGAGGGAGGGAGGGAGGGAGTGAGGAAGGAGATAAGTGAGAGAGGTTGGACAAAACAAGAGGGGGAGGCAGGGGTGGATAGATAGGCGAGGTAGAGGGGTGGAGGGCAGGACAGAAATCAGGAGGTTTGGCCACACCACACCAATCATATGTTTAGCTACATGTGTATTACTGGAGTTGATTTGACAGGAAAAATGTGCTGAAAGTGATGAACTAAAAGCAGGATTTTACACAACAAAATAATAACAGCATATAATGAGAAAAAGTATACAAATGAACTGCAATAATGTATAAATGAAAACTATAAAAAAAGTATTTGAGGATGATAAAAGTGTGGAGAACAAATGCATAACAGCAATATACAGTAATGAAAGGAAAAGGAAAAAAAAACAAAAAGAAAATATTGATATGTAATAAATAGCAGCAGGGTCAAAACTATTTCTTTCTATTATGGTACACGCACGCACGCAGGCACACGCACACGCACACATGCACACACACACACACACACACACACACACACACACACACACACACACACACATGCACGCACACACACACACACGCATGCACGCACGCACGCACGCACGCACACACACACACACACACACACACACACACACACACACACACACACACACACACACACAGTGGGTCTCAGTTAACCAGAGAGTCAATAGGCTGCAGACAGACAAGAGTGATTACAGCAGATACTGTTGCTCTCACTGCTCAGTGGTTTCTCTCTGTGTCTCAATCAGTGTGAGAGGCACGGAGGGAGAGAAAGGAGCAGGGAAACAGAGTGAGAGAGATGAAAAGACTGAACAATCTAGTTGTTTGTGCTCCTCTGTCTCAGTGTCTTTGTCAAGTGAGCTGTCAACTTACAGTACAGTGACAAACATCAGACTCGCTGTTAAGTCTGAGAAATCTTTAGACATGGGATCGTTCTCGTGCAAAGTGCAGCTTATAAGCTCCTCAAACGAAAATCAAAAGAAACCCGCTGTGGAAGAGCAAGAGAATGCCATGCAGCTCCACAGTGCCTGTAATGTAAGGTTCATGAGATAAATAGTAATTGGGCTCCATAGAGGTCAGCGTAGTTAAAGGTGTTCTCACAGATCTTTCTGTTATACATGAGAAAATGTCCGACAGTTATCTGCATCTGTATTCTTCTCTGATTTCCTCGTACAGATTTGGAATTAGTTGGTCTCACATTTGCATGACGGTATTGGCACTACTGATAGAGAGAAATCAGTGGTTTTTGGTTGCAGAGATCAGTGTGACCGAAAACAGACTTTAAGTAAATAGATATGTACATAGAAGTGGATGGCTAGATTATGTTTAATTCATAGATTCATAATCCCCAGTATTCAATAAGGCATAGTCATTTTGTGATTTGTGTCTCAAAGAGAATCCTTTATCGCACATGTAGATGGTAAAGAAAGTGCAGCTTTGAGGAATACAACTTTTCCTTCCTTTTCCATAATACTAAAAGTCAGCCATAATCAAAATAATAATACAGCACAAATCACACTTTTAAAAAATTACAGTCAGCCCTTATTTCTTTTTCAAAACAGGAGGAAACGTTTCTGTCAAATTCCTTCTGTGCACAGCTCTCACCATAGCATGAAGCCTGGCTCAGCTAAAGGTTAAATGTCCTCTGTGAAAACACACGTGAACCAGACTGATGAGGAAGTTCAGTGTCAAGGTATTGTGTGGGGAGAGTGACATCAGTTTGACATAACTACTCCTGTGTTTTCATTTAACTGCTCTGATTTGATGAAAGGAATGGAGAATTGAGGCAAGCTGTCTAAACAGAAAGGTTACGATTCGTTAGTTACGATTTCGATTAGTTCTTTCTATCGTGGTTTAAGGTGATTCTGGCTGCACAGAAACAACAGATGTGGCAGCTTCAACTGCTCCATAGGGGGAATATCTATTCATTACACAAGGCTTTTAATACAGAAATGGAGAGGGTGTGTGAGATGCCACTACATGCACACACACAAGCACATGCACACATGTGTAAAGCTGTTATGAACACTTTACACAAACACATCCAAAGATACATAATTAAACCTTACAATCAGTACTGTATATGTAATGTTCACATAACCAGGGAAAAAGGAGCATGTACAGCCAGAAAGTATCACACACACACACACACACACACACACACACACACACACACACACACACACACACACACACACACACACACACACACACACACACACACATTGAGCTGTAAACAAACATGGTGCCCAGTCTGTCTCTAAGCAGGTCAACTGTAGCCTAATGTCTCATGCGTACAGCTGACCATGTGTGTGTTCCTGCCAGTAGTCCATTCACTTACACCAGGCAGCCTCGAACACTCAATCACCCGTTTATCTCGGCCTGTCTTCCCCCAGACACACACACACACACACACACACACACACACACACACACACACACACACACACACACACACACACACATGCACCACCCTGACCAGGCAGATGGTTGTGCCACCCCTGCCAAAGCAGTGTGACGACAACACACACACACACACACACACACACACACACACACACACACACACACACACAAATAAAGGGGAGGGAACCGTCTGTTTCAGCTGCCTCTCCTTGTCACAGAGAGGTTGGCATCAGCGTACCCACTATCAATCCATCATACTACTCCCTCTCTTTCTCTGTGGGGACCCCCTTTTGGGCCCACCTGTTACAGTTATATAAGAGTGAATATACCAGGATGTAAATAACCAAAAGAAAGCAAGCAGAACAGAAAAGGCTTGGTTTACAGTCCCTCTATGCTTTAAGGTGGCGTGTGGAGATTTTGACCATTAGTAGTCCTGTAGAGAAATATCTTATAACTAAGCCCTTGTGCTAAAAGTGGTTTACCAGCATGCACATGCATTTTAAAAGATGGGGCAACATAAACACAGACTGCCTTTCTGAGAATCACATTTTAGTTTCTTTTATGACTCTCTACAAAAGATCCATTATGCTAAATGACAACATATGTGAGCGTTCTGTGCCAAGACTTTTTTATTTCTTATTCCTACAGCATCAGAGCACGACAAGTGCAGTGTGATTGGAGCTAGGCAACTAAAGCGCTTGATTAAGATAAGGGAAAGACTGTATTTCTGCTCAGAAATTGCCAGCATAGATTGTGGTCCACAAACTCCCTCAAATTTATTTCTATCACATATATAAACATATCATTTCATGTGACGTCATATTAATGGAAAGTGACAGAGTTGTGTCTGGTCTTTATGCTAAGCTAATGGTGATAGCTTCATATTTACCAGGCATGAGACTAGCATCAGTCATCTGAGCACATTTTCCACAAGAAAGGGAATTTATTTATCATGGAAATGTCAGTGAGTATCTTGGACAGCTCCAGAATCAGCACCTTGGACAGCGATGGTGACAATAACCTTTATCGAGAGAGCATGATCGATTTTATAAACAGGATAAGATTGAGCTGTATGTGACAACATCCTGCTGACTTTGCAGTAAACAACAGTCTGAAGTGAGCAATAGTGTTCTGCGGCTTCTATCCTTTGATGTCAGTTCATCCAGGCACCTTGTGGGTTTAATGTGTGTTTATCCACAAGATCACAGGACAGCATCTTGATACTTTGCCATCTGAAAGTAACTCGGAGGCCTCCAGGATGAGAGAGGGTGGATACAGAGAAAGGCGGGAAGGGTGGATCATTTTGAGGCCTCTTGCAGCTGTCGTGCTGCTTTACCCTGAGGCTGCACACACACACACACACACACACACACACACACACACACACACACACACACACACACACACACACACACACACACACACACACAAGGCAATTAGACCTTACGGTGCACACATAAATCACCTTCCAAACAAAGCGAGTGACAACAAATCTTAACAGACGAGACAAATCACTGTGTGAATGAATGAGTGTACCAGTGAACATCTGTTTATGTCTTAATATGCATGTATGCGTATGTACAGTATGTGTGTTTGTCTGTGCGTATCAGTAAGAAACACAACTTGAAGAAATAGACACACCAAAGTCAAACTCTTACTTATGTAACTCTCAAATCCACACACACACACACACACACACACACACACACACACACACACACACACACAAAGTCATGCTTATCCCTGTTTGCACCTTACGAATCAACACATCCTTATAGATTACCACACACACCTTAATCTCCTCCTTAATTCCTCAATGTCTCAGGCAAAGGTACAAGCCAGCAGAACCCAGATTAGATTTAGACTGCACTCCGACAACGTGGCAGTGCTAAAAAATACCAACATACAGCAAAAAAGAAAATAAAAATTAAATTCAAAATACTGAGTCAACCGTTTGCATCAGATTTGCGAGTAAATCCAACATGATTACACAGTGTCAGGAATGTAATGTGATATTTTCTGCATGCAAGGAGAAATACCAGACTGCACAAATATACTGTAAGTTGTTGGATTTGAGGACAAATCTTCACTAGTTTAGTAGTCTGATGTTCAACAGTGAGATTTCTCTGCATCACAGAGAATTAATTATCATTTGAAGGTCATTTGACGGCAGCTGAAGCAAACATATTATTTGCAGATATATTTGCAGGATGTTTATGTGTTCTCGTTTATTTATTTATACTTTAAACTTAGTCCCAACTGTGTCAGCACATTATCCAAATAATAATAACTAAGGCAACACAATGTTGACTTTGATTGATTTTATTTGGGTAGCTAGTTCAGCTGTCTCAAATTGATTTTATGGTAAAGCAAAATGTGTGGAAAGCAATGAATACCTGCAGTAAAAAGCCAAAGTTATCATTCTAAAATTTGTTGCTCTGTGGATGTTTAAAGTTAAACACAGTCTATTTGATGCTAACTCAAAAACCCACTTTCTGTTCTTGAAGCAAATAAAAATGTAATTTGCTTCTACCATCTGTGTACGTATGTGCGTTTCATCACAAGGCTCACTTTTATGCAGTGTCTCATCACTGCGTACATACACTTGACACCACCTATTTGATTCATCTGATAAATGATTATTTATAATTATTTCGGTTATAGACTTGTGAAGCACAGTGTTGATTTTTGCTAATCCTTTTTTAATGTATACTCAATTGAGAACAGCACAAAGACAACACAGTTTATGTTTGACCTCATCAACTTCTTGATTTTTGTAAATATATGCTTATTGCAAACAAGTTGGGATAACAAAATACTTGGAAAGCTGTGGAATGCTGCAAAAACACCTTCCACAGGTAAACAGGTTCATTGGTAACAGGGGATAGTATCATGATTGGGTATGAAAGGGGCATCCTGGAAAGACTCAGTCGATCACAGGCAAGGATGGAGAGAGGTTCACCACTTTGTGAACACATGATTGTATGAAGAATATTAGTTTTTTTCCCCCCTTTACAAATGATTGCATTCTGTGTTTATTTATTTTTTATGTAACATCTAAACTTTCTTGTAACTGGGGTTCTACATTGAAACTTTTACATTGTGATGCTTTACATTGTCAAAGTCTAGTGTAGTTTATGTGTATATACTGAATGTACTGTGTCTGAAAGAGTAGTAAACAATACACATGTTCATTCTGGTCAAACGTACAGTTTATGGTACAAAAAGTAATACATTTATGATCACTGAAATATTTCCGGGTGGCACGGTAGCCGCAGCAGGTAGTGCGCGTGCCTCACAGCAAGAATGTCGCCGGTTCGATCCCCGGGCAGGACCTTTCTGTGTGAAGTTTGCATGTTCTTCCCGTGCATGCGTGGGTTCTCTCCGTGCACTCCGGCTTCCTCCCACAGACCAAAAACATGCTCATTAGGTTAATTGGTGACTCTAAATTGCCCCGGTTCAGGGTGTACCCCGCCTCTCGGCTGTTGACGGCTGGGATAGGCTCCAGCCCCCCCGCAACCCCGAAAGGGATAGGCGGTATAGAAAATGGATGGATGGATGGATGGATGGATGGATGGATGGATGGATGGATGGATGGATGAAATATTTCCACATTCATTATGAATCCATATTGGTGGTAACATTTTACTTTCAGTCCCCTAAGATGCTTCATAACATACCATACTGTATTTGTATGCCAACATAATGACGTTTTTATGTTTACTAATGTACATTATTTGATACTAACTCCTATGAAGACATATTCATTATCTATTTATTAGTCATTTATGAGTGCACACATGATGAGTTACAGTTGTTGACAATTAAGTAAGTACTTTTATGAATGTATATCAGCAATGTAGTGTGTTATAAACCATTATTACATGTTTATATGATCTTTATGAATGCTAAATGGGACTCCAGGTAAAGTGCTTCCATGTGGGTCATGTTGATTTCATTAAAACGACTGACCTATTTTCAAATATGTCTTCTGGCTTAGTTTTAAATAAGATTTGACCTATTTTAGCAATAGTTATTGGAAATCTACAAAGAACTACCACAGACGTGTGAGCGTGTGTGCGTGTGTCCGTACACTTCAACAAAGACACTTAAACATTAGTGTCTTTGTTGAAGTGTCTTTGCACATGTGGCAGTATTAGCATGCAGGTATGTTAATATTTAGGCCTAGCACGTGGAGTGTTTGTGCATGTATGTTCATGTTTATTACAATATGATGCCATTTTGTACAGGATTTTTGTGAGCATGTGCGGTCTGTGTGTCTTTGCATTTGTGTGTGTGCACATCTGTGTGTGTGTGCAAGACAGCACCACTAAGCCAGTCAACAATGGGGTCCAGTGCTGGTGGTGTGGTCTCCTCTCTGTCTATCTCAGGTAGAGTACGTTACTGCTAATGCCCTCTAAGATCCCTGCGACGCTATCCCAGAAGCCCCCTCTCTCTCCCACAATCCTCTTTGCTCCCTGGGTCCCTAAGCACCTTGGCGAAGGGAAGGTGGCTCGCTGCGGATTGTCTTAATCTCTCCTTTTCCTTCAGAAAAGGGCTAAGCCAACCCGAATGTCACTCTCCATATCACTCCAAAAACCAATTGGTTACAAGGATATATATTTTTCCTCCTCTATTGCCTTCCTATCGGTTTCTCTAACCTCTCTCTCAACTCTGCCATTTTTCTCACCAATCTACAGTTTCTGCAATAATTTGCAACAGTAACATGAAGCCTTGCACCAGATTTGCTTGAGGTAACTCAGAAAACATTCTGCTGTTTGTCACATTGGACTGAATGTCTCATCATAGATTGTAGTTTCTACACATATAAACATAAATGAACCTTTGCTGAGTTTACCCTCTGCCTCATCTCTGCCTCAATGCTGCAGCTAAGTTGAAGATAAACTCCTGTGCTTGAGTTAAGGTCGTTCCAAGGTTGTACGAGTTGATGGGAAACTATCAGAATAAACTCTAAAAACAACAACAACACCAACAAACTAATGTTTTTCTTCTCGTGGACCAGTAAATCCTGTGCCTGTGTTTTTGTCTCCTGTGTTTTGGGTTTTTTGGGATGTTTTTAGCACAGCTGCTATTAGCCTTCATGTTAATCCCCTTGGAGAATAAACTCATTAGAACATTAATCACTGGATTCTAATTACCTCCTTCTCTCCTCCTCTCTCTCCCTTTCTCTTTCTGTCTCTTCTCTACGTCTCTCTCTAATTCAGGTACTTAGACAAACCACCCGTCACTGAATTCACAGGGGAAAAGTTACAGTGAAATAAATAAATATCTCAGTTGACCTGGTGGATACAGTGTGTACACTGCATTTATAACATCACAGTTTGACCTCATTGCAAGCAGGTGATGGGATTTTTAAAGGTACATGGGCTAAGCGTCTGGTGCTTTTTTTTTTTTTCCTTCTCCTGTCCCCCCATGTCTCTTTTACTGTAATTGCAAATCTACTAATCATTTCAACATCATAAACAATGCTCTTGTAGTGACATTATCACATGCACTTTATTTTAAAGTTGCATGAAGCAATTTTTGACCACTAGGGGGCAGAGGGGCATGAAAACAAACTCACAGAAACAAAGATATGACCAGCTGTTAGTGTCTTACTAAATTCCCGTCTCAGATCCTGCTGCAAAACAACTGAGCTTCCCTGACTGCAGACCACCACCTCTTTTGTGGGATTCGGAGCTTCCACTTTCACTAGCTATGTAATCTAACTATTCTCTTATTCTTTCATTTACCAGTTCAGTTTAGCAGTCTATTCACACTGCTATATTCTCACATGAATAACATTATTTTTGTAAGAAAGACAATAACGATAATAAAAACAATAATAAAAAACCCACAGTGCCTGCTTAGAGAAATTCTGACCCTTGGACGAATGCAGTTGAGGATGTCTGTCATTCCCTGTGTTATGAATAGGCTACAATATGTTATGACATGCAAAGTTCTCTATTTTGAAATACATTTTTTATTGATCAATAAATTATTAGTAATGTTGAATATACAGTGTAACTGTAACTGCTTGTTACTGCCGAGTTAAGGATAACCAGAGAATTTCGCAGATACAGAACATGTCTCATTTTCTCTTGTGCACAATTGCTAGATTGAGTGTATATATAGTTGTAAAAACTGTCTGAGCTTTGTCTGCCTCGGTTTACTGTTGGCCCAATTACAAGAGATGTGACGTTAATTGATTAAGTGTTATTTTGCTATCAGCAGTCATTCTGGACTTCTGACCTTGAACAAAAATGAGAGGTGGACCTTTGAGTAATAACTCTGAGAACACTTCTGGTAGCCAATATGTGCTTGTAGTCATGGGCAGAAAAATGTCGACCAGGTTATAGATTTTATCATGTGTACACAAGGACAGAATTAGGTCCACCTTGACCTGGTAGTCAATCAAGGTACTATAACTGTTTTCTTTTTAAGATCTACCCCTGCTCTCATCCCCTCTCTGTCTCCCTTCTACACTTGCTTCCATCTCCCTCCTCCTCTCTTTCCTTCTCCTTCTTTCTACCTTGCATTGGTCATGTATCACATCCTTCTTTTTGACCAACAGGCTTGCACACTGACAGAGAACCATCCTTGCATTGAGTTCATTTGTGTAACACAGTATGACATTGTTGACAATGACCCTGATGAAGACCTATGTTGGTTGTAAAGGTTGGTCATTTAAAATACATATTTCCATGTCAAATAAAGGCATTTTAATTTTGCACAAATCCTACAGTGTGTCTTTGATCTTTTCTAAAGGAGAATTGCATTTTATATTTTTTTGTGGCGACCATATTGTACCCATGCAATGAATCATTTGTAAGATGGACGAAGTATGGTGCATCCAAACTATCATTTGAGCACCCAAAAAGACCCAGCGTTGCTTTTTACACCATTGCTTTCATGGACTGCCAGTCTTGGTGCTGGGCAGCTAGCATGCATTTTAATTTTGTGAGGCTGTTTGCCAGGAGATGTAGATAAGAGCAGCAAAACTCCCCCAAAATAATGAGCTCATAGATATTTAAAGATGCTTAAAAGATTCATCACTTTACAGAGTAATTTGTCTAAAAATGATGCAACCTTTTTTTTTTAAATAACTTGAAATGCTGTGTTGTGGCTCTTTCATAGCAGTTCAACTCATAACTCTGACACATACTCCCACTTTGCATCACAAAGTCAGGTTACACACCACAAACTCAGCTCTTTCTGTATAAAATTCATGAGTGGAAAACTGCTCCAGTAGTTTGGACTGCTGATATGCCTCAACGTCTCCTGAATCCTTCACACTGTGAACGTCGAACAGCTCGCTTTTTGTTGCTACAAAACATTCCTGCTCCTGCACAGCCTTTTCCTCGTCTCATATTTATTCTGAAACTACTTTTGGTGGGTAGCTTACAGCAGATTTGACAACATATCCATGACATGTTTTTCCTGTTCGACATCTGCTGCAAACAAATACCTACTGAGCCTTGACAGACAACAGTTAGTGATTTGAAAATTACAACCTGGTAGTGTCAGACAACCATTGCTAAACAGACAGAAGAGCACCACCTGCTGAAACACACTTTACTCACTTTGTTAACTCACACAGTTAAATTTCATGTGTTACTCATTCGGGCCTGATTCCAAGAGGGAATTCAGACACATTGTGACATCGCTAAACGTTAAGTTTGCTTGAAATATTTGCATTTTGAGGTCTCATGGGGGGTGTTTTGCCAACTTTTTAAAGTTGTGCGTGTGTGTATGTATGCGTCAGCTGGGAGGACACTTCCTGCTAACAGGCCGGAGCAGGCTCTGAGAGCTGGAGGAAGGAGGGAGGATGGCAGTGAGGCGTGGAGGCGCAGCTCCCTCACAGTCACACGGGACCACACAACAAGTCAACGAACCCTCTCTCTCTCTCTTTCCTGCTCTGTCTGTCTGTCTGTCTGTCTGTCTGTCTGTCTGTTTCTCTCTCTCTCTTTTCTTCTTTTCCTCTCAGCAGCTGAAAGTGGAAACAGAAACTTTAAAGCGGCTTCAGGTTTTCATATTCTGAGTGCATTGCTGCTAATGGTACTTGATACCCAAAGCATTACTTGGCTTAACAGTCTAAAAGCGTCACTTTAAGTGTGTGTGTGTGTGTGTGTGTGTGTGTGTGTGTGTGTGTGTGTGTGTGTGTGTGTGTGTGTGTGTGTTCTGGGTGGGACTGTTTAGCTGTCACCTACAGAGAACTCATGATGCAGGGTCTTAGCAGTAGCTCCTCATGGCTGAATGCACAGGACACACACACACATGCACACAGCTACACACACGAGGCCTCGCACTGCTGACAGGTGGAGGTAAACGGAGCAGAACTCTGCTAATCCACCTCTGCCAGGAAGAGAGAGAGCAGGAGGTGAAGTAAGAACAGAGTGATGTGAGGTGTACTAGTGTTTTCTTAAACATTAAAATATCCCTAAATGACATCATTAGAAATGCAGCACAGTTTGCACCCGCAGAGATTTATGCACATGTTATGTATGCAGGTTTTGTTTAATGCTTCTTTAGGGGAAAATACATCTATAAGATGGAAGAAGCATAATTCTTTCAAGAGACATTCAACACGAATCAAACTGAAATCTAACTGAGATGCATTCTAGCCAGTTGTTAAAAAAGTGTCACTGCATCCATGTCTCTAAGATGCGTAATCTTTACTCCTCCCAAGAGTAATTTTGTCAGCTAGTGGTTTGTGAAAATGGCCTCGCGAGGTCTGTCCTCTGTGATAATGGCAGCTGAAGTTACTCAGAAGTTATTCTCCATGTCTCATTAAAGGTGCTATAAGACTTGGAGAACAATTTTGGGGGGAGCATGACCAGAAAGCTGGGGTGTCCGCCCTTATCGTAAGAAACAAGGAAATGCACGGTCCCTCCCGTACTATAACTATTCTAACTGGTCTGAATTATGTATCAACAAACAGCTAATTTGGCAAACATTAACACTGTCAGTCACGTCATACAATTAGCCACCTATAAGCTAATATGCTATATACCTGTTAATGTTAGCATTAGCAGCTGTTTACTTACCAGTCAAGAGGAAGCCTACTGAATTTGGCATCCAACTTCATTTTAGAAATTACCAAGAGTGACAAGAGTTTTGCTTCTATTTCAATCACTTCTTTTCTTTGTTGCCAAATGTGGTTTCTTGCTGGGAGTGGGTGGTGATAGTAATAATGGTCGCTTGCCAGGAGTTTCAGCTATATGGTCAAACTGGTGCATTAGATTCAACATAACCGACACCAGGTTAGAATACAGCCTCTTGGCAGTAGAGTGACTCCTCTTGAGGTACGGCGTGGTATTTTAAGACAGGATGGGCAGGGGCTAGCTGGTTAGCATGCTAACTTAAGGCGATATCTCTGCAACATACATTTTGGAGTATTTCTGTTAACATCTGCACACATTAACATCATATCCTGGTTTCACGAAACTGAATATGTCGGAACAGTCAAGCAAAACTAGTATGTGCACAATTGTGTCCTCAACTCAGTAAAACAAAACAAAAGAAGATGCCGAATGATCTAATGATGTTCTACATGCTGAAACTGAAGTGAAAGTCTGACACAGTTAATGCAGAGGATAAACTCTATTGTGGCTTTAGTCTTACAGTACTTCTCTTGTCTTACTGGTGATCAAATGGAGAAGACACACCAGCAGCATCCAGGCAACCATTAACCAAACTGGGTTCATCCTCAACTGCTCAGGAAAATCATTCAATCCAGACTGTGTGACAGACTGAGGACGGATCAAAGACATGCCCACGCCCAGGCGGTCAGAAACTGATAAAGATGGAATCATGTCTGTTAAATCAGAGACCCCAAATTTGGATATTACTGTGCTTTGTACAGTCACGAAAAACTCAATAAAGTGTTGAAACCAGCAGATATAGAGTTTACTGCACAAACAGTACACACAGTTCAGTTTTTACCTTAAAGCAATATCTGAGTTTTAAAGGTTATACATAGTGCAGGACATGACAAAAACACATAAATCTGAGTGTCAGATTTCTGAACACACCTACGCAAATACACACACACACACACACACACACACACACACACACACACACACACACACACACACACACACACACACACAGCTGGAAGGGCAGTCAGGGTAGATGTTATCGTGCCAGTCTTGTGTTGTTTCTTCAGGTGCTTTTACAGCAAGTTAGACCATGCAGCCTGCCTGCCCTGTCTGCCCCCTTCACACACACACACACACACACACACACACACACACACACACACATACACACACACACAAAAACATTTTTCTGTCTCTTTGATGTTTGCACATTTAGCTTCTGTATCTTAGGGCGTCTCTTCCTCTGAATTCTGCTACTTCCTCCTCCATCACTACTTTTCTATTTTTACTCCATATTTCTTTTCTGCTTCTTCCATATTTTTCTGTTTTTCTTGTTCTCCTGTCTTCATCATTCTCTTTGCATCCCCCCACGTCCTCCCCCGTCCTCCTCCTCCCTCTTTCTTCCTTCAATCATGACTCCCTCCCACCTTTCCTCTCGTTGTTTTAAGTGAGTGTCATCAAGCTCACAGATGTTTAGCACCATATTACCACTAAACCCTGTTCCTTACGTGTTTTTTCCTCTCTTCTCTCTTTCACACACACTCATGCACAAACACAGACACGAACACACAAAGGAAGGGGCTGCTGGAGTAATCATGTCATGTAAATTACCCAGCATAGCAAGAGGCCTCTTCACCTGCAATCAGCCTCACAGTGCTTCAGTCCAACCTGCTTTCAACATGAAACTTCTCTCTGCAAAATGGAGGTGGGGACACATTTTCCGCACATCCAGGAATGTAATTTCAGACAATGTTACTCAGCTGTATCTCTGTTAATATTGTGCCTTCCATGTATTGTGGTGTATTTTTAACAGAATGCGGTTTTTGGGAGACCAGTTAGTTGATTAACTTACCCATAGTTAGAATTAACTTGATATCCGCGTGTCCCATTAAGATGCTCCATGTTAACACTGTATTAAAGAATAATTCTGCTCTATTACAATGTGCATCTTTTTTTGTAGGTTTGATGTAATCATGGACCTCATCTAGACTTTCCAAATTATAATGGACCAAATACATTGGATCAATCAAAATATAAGTCTGTGGGGGGGGCCACTACGTCACATTGGCTTATTTCTTTGGCCTTGCTACAAAAGTATAAGACATTAGCATTGTCTCAACAGCAGCTCTGCAGCTAAATGGTAAATAACCGGGGAATGAACTGAGGAATTCATTTGCAAAAAAAGATGAATGCGAGTTTCCACCAGGTATGTACCTGTGACTTTTGTATGTGATGCCCTCCATGCATCACCAATCCCCACCAGTTGTGTTACAGAAGCAGGGCGTTTTGCCTGCAGAGCATTATCTGTTTTAATTGCATTTATTGTTGATGTACTATCAGGAGGAGGTCTGCACAGGGTATTATCAGATTCTCTAGACTGTTCCTGTGTATGACTTCCTGTGTGGCTTGATCTGTTCCATCATATGCGTTGTGGACGGAACGTGGAATTTAGGAGGCAAAACGAATGAACCAAAACCAGATTGCTTGATTGATTCCCTGGAGTGCACAAAAAACATGATTTAGGACATAAATAACACCTCTCCCTTTTTCTTGGTGCATTACTCCCAGCAGATTTGTATTATCGCCCTCTGCAGTCAGCAAAAAGGAGCATGTCACCTCTGTGTTCAGGGTGTACCTGTGTGTCCTGACAAAAGACTAAACTGACACAGCATCAGCCCCTAAAACAAGATCATTGGTCTCAGAGTCTCAGTGTACGAGGTCAATTCTCCAGCCACAGTAAATGCAGCAAAAAAAACAGAGGAGCATTGATGTTACTGTAGGAAGTCGTCTTTCGCCATTACAGTGACTTTTAGAAATGGGGAGGAAATGTTCTGTTCAGACTAAAGGTGAGGAAAACCATTTGTCCCCACAAAGAGTTCAAGCTGTTGTCTTCTGGCCGCTGCTTGTGTGTCTGCTGTGAATTTGGTCTTTGTGTCTGTGGTTGCCAGTATGCTGAACATGGAACCCTTTATGTACTTTAAAGGCTGCCCTCTTTGCCCTTGTTTTCGCACATGTACTAACACTTTAGTCTGAATCACCTATCATCTATGATCTCGTTAAATCCCTATTTGCTATTTGCAAGGGTGGTGTTTTGAACTCTGGCTGTGCACCAAATTTCCCTTCATGCAACAGTCTGCTTCAACATGACAGGACTTGATCAATCAGCATTTTACGACGGATTGTCACATCAGCGGCAGCATCATTGTTGATATAAACAAAGGTGTCAAGATAATTAATGACTTCCTGCTGTTCTGTAAAGTGTTTTACTTTCATGCCAACATTTCTTTTGCAGGCAAGGTGTCAGTTTTCAAACATGGGGTATCTTTCGTTTTACCGTCTGTGTCTCAGGCTGCTGCCAAATCCAGTCAGGCTTACTGTACTTTACCTGCCACTGGCCATAATGCATCTGCAGCTTAATATGTGACAGGCTTGGGAAGGCATAAATAAGGATTAGCTGTTTGTCATATGTGGTATATAGAATAGTTGCAGCATGTCTCAGTTGAATATAAAATGCAATTCAGCTGTTAATGTCAGCTGGGAATGGCTCGAACATGGATTAAATTTTTGTTGAAATCTTCAAAGTTAAACTTTACAGTGTCTGTGGAATAGTATTATTTTGAACATTTTTCCCTTTTTGGAGCTGGGGTGCCGAGGCCCCAGATAACCACATGACACAGTTTAATTACAAATATATTTTCTGCGTATGTCAGGCATACAGCGCGTATAGGTTTCACAGTTTCACAGCGCTGCAAGACTTCAGGCAGATGGAGCAGGTAGATGCTCCATGTCTGACTGCTGCATGGGATCAAACCAGCAACATACTGTACTGGTCAGTGTTTTCCAGCCCACTCTTCCCCTTATCAAGTCTTCTTCTCTTCATTTTATTCAGTGCAATAAACCACAACATTTTGATGTCAGTAAAGGTGCTCAAAAAAAGGCCCATTTGCTCCTCACTGTCACCAACTGACAGCCTATAACAAATTCATAAATGCTTTTACATCTTCTGTTCCAACCACTGAGCGCCTGGCAGATCTTTGCTGGGAAATAATGTCTGCCAGTCATGGAGCCCCACACTGACAGTCATCTCTGTCTGTGGCATGCTTGTGTGTGTGAGTGCACACGCACACGCACACGCACACGCACACGCACGCACACACACACACACACACACACACACACACACACACACACACACACACCAGACAGTTTGGAATGAGCCTGGTCCACTGCAGTGTGTTGACAATGAGTCCAGTGACAGACGCGGCTTTACGATGACATCGAAATTGGTGAAGGTAAGCTAAAGGGATGCATTCTGGGTATGTTCAAAATGCACATCAAACCTTGCTTCTATATCCAGAACTGCTACCTGCAGGTTAGACTTCCATGAAGACTGTCCCAAGCACATGAAATCCACCTGAATGCTCTGACATCGTGGTCCCTACATATTTATTAGTGTTAAGGTCCAGTCACACCAGAAAGTGTCAGAGACAAATGAATCTGCATGTCTTCATGAAATATTTGATCTAGTAAGCTTAGTGACATATGACACCGGGCTGGGGTGAGAACTGCTGTAAGAGGCAAGCTTACCGCTGATGCGCTCATCAGTCGTATTGGTATCCTCGACTCATAATTGCCTGCAAACAGCTGTGCTTCTGTGGAGCACTTTAGACTCGAGCAGAAGATGTTAAATGAAATGGAACAGTGCTACACAACTAATAAGCCGAGCTTCTTTGGCTGTGTGTTCCCTTAAAGGTTTGCTCGGTCGAGATGGTTTCTATTGGTCAACAGTGCAAATTCACAGGTCAAAGTTCACCCAAGTTGAACTAGACTTGAAAAGATTGCCATGGATTATTTCAGCCCTGTGAGTAAATCCATTAATTGCAGTATTGGATTCCACACTGGTTTTGAATGCTGCTGTGCCTCTCTGTCTTTTAATTAATCAGCGGACGGGCCTCGCTTTCTCTCTCACACATCTTTCTGTGTTGCTTATGTTTGTGTCTGTACGTTCCCGTGTCACACACATCCCAGTGTGGGATGACAGTCTCAGTGTCGTCTCAGTCACATGACCTGAGACATCCACCAGCTGTGTGTCTCACACACACACACACACGCACGCACGCACGCACGCACACACACACACACACACACACACACACACACACACACACACACACTCTTAAATTCAGACTTGTTCACCTGGGTGGGCCTGTCTGTCTGGCAGCAGTGTGAGGATTAGACCAGAGATTAGACTGACAAAACACACACAACAGGAGGAAGTCAGGGTTGTGTGTGTGCGCGCGTTTTGTGTGTGTGTGTGTGAGATAGAGAGCGAGACATGGGGAATTTGGGTGTATGCACTTACATATGTGTGCGCATTTCGTGTTGTGAGCACTGATTAGCCTCAGAGGAATCTCCCAGACGAGTCACTCTCTTCCTCTCTTCTAAGTCATCCGACCATTCAAGTCAAATCTTTTATTAAGCCTTTCAGTTAACAGTGCATTCCATTCAAATCTGGCTTTAAAACTTTATGCTAACTGTGCATTCCATTCAAGTCAACTCATCCAAAATGATGTTACATTGAACCCAGGCAGGAAATGATAATTGTTTTTCAGAAGGTTCAGACTTACCTGATACTTTCCCCTGCCCTCAGCCTAATATTAGACTTTAATCCTGTTTCAATACGCCCAATCCTGACCCACCCTCAGCCTGACAGTTCCCTCAGGTTCCACAATGACACCAAAATATGAAGCGGGTTCCTCGAAGTTGATGAACCACTTCAGGTTATTACTCTCTGAGACAAAACAGGAAGCTGCATTTGGCAGCCAGACAACCGTACGTGTGAAGTTGGCAGTACATCTAAACAGACAGGATGTTAGAGCGTAAGGGACAGACGTGTAACGAGATAAAGCGGATGCTTTTCATTATTTGTGGGAACCAGGAATGAAACTCTGGCTGTTTTGGCATGACAAAGTCTCAGCACGAGAAATATTCCCACCAGTTGTCAGGTTTGTGGCTTGAGGGATGGCAGTTTGAAACAAACAACAATAATGATGTTCCAAAAATGCTGCAAACAAAACAAACATGTCCATCACTGAATCCAAGACCTGAAATGCTGGTTCACTGTGGACACAAACAAAAATAGCTTGTGTGGCATTGTGAAAAATGATCAGGGCAATACACGTACATCAATGTTCCTGTAGTACTGCAATTATAGTGGTACCCTAATCATGTCATGTAAATTAGCCAGTATGCCAAGAGGCCTGTTCACCTGCAATCACACCCTTTGTGCTTCAGTTCACCTGCTTTAACAGAAAACTTGAATGAGTGGAGGTGGTGTGTTATTTTAGCATGTTAAAGATGACATGTTACTTTTTCAGTATGTGACAGTAGCAAAGCTGTGGATTCCATCTTTAAAGGGATGGAAGTGTTGGGGTGCCCCCATAGCTCAGTCGGTGGGGTGTGCACCCCATGCATTGAGGCTGTCAGTCCTCTGCAGTGGCCGCAGGTTCGACTCCCACCTGCAGCTCATTTGCTGCGTGCCGTCCCCTCTCTATGCCCCCTCTCCTGTCATTCCTTCAGCTAAAAAGCCCCAAAAATAATTTAAAAAAGAAATGGAAATGTTTGGGAGGTTCGGTTTGTTACTTACAATATTGTACTGGATAAATCAGGAGAACTATTTGTTGTTGTTGCTGTTGATTGTAAGTCATACAAGGAGGATGAATTTAGAAATTCAACATTTCAAATTTAGAAAGAATAAGCTTTGTTTTCAATAATCAATAACACTGTTTTAGTCACTGCTGTTTCCATAGAGAAACAGAAAGGACAATGACTGTATGGTTGCTCACTAGCAATGGTTCTACAGTACAACACTCAACAGCCGTGCCATATAGCATTGCATCAACTGGTACCCATAGCACGCAGCAAATGCACACAGACAGGAAATGGTTAGTATAGCATCCAAAATGGTCAAATCTGTGGAGCAAATGTGACCTAACTGATGCTTTTTAATGAGATCTGACAAGTCAACACTGAGAAATGCCTGTTAAATGATCTGATCATGTCCCACATTTGTTTGTGTTGCCCTTAAGGATAAGGCTTCCTGTCATGAAGTACATCAGTTACACTGTGTGGCTTCAGTATTTCCTTCTTTTTCTCTCTATTTATGAATCTGGAGGCTTACAGACAAAGATATGCAACATTGTTATTGTCGTGGCTGCAGTTACACAGCCAGTGTTGCAGGCCCGGAGTGGCTAATCGGGAGGACCGGGACAATTCCCGGTGGGCCGGTCTGATGTTTGGGCTGCGACGGCCGGTGTTCACTTGTCAGTGGTGTTTGAAAGATGGCAAATAGGAAGAGCAAGGGTGGCGCCGAGAAGGCAAGACTTAAAAAGAGGAAAGCTCTAGAAACAGACGCAGCCAAATGTGCTAACTTTGGCAACTTTTTCACTAAAACGAGCTTGCGGTTGGAAATGACAAATGAGGACGATGAAACGGGCACGACAAGATGTTGAACTTTGCCTGCAAACCACCGTTCAAGTTAATTAATTATCATGTCAATGAATTGTGTAGCGTTGTGACATATAACATAACGCTATTTAAATTATAGTATGATGCGATGCCACATAACTGGGAAACTTTGTCTTGTAGCCCCTCAGAGTCAGAAGCAAGATCCAGCACCAAGCACCAGCCATGAGCCCACAAGTCCAGAGTGGGCAGGTAGGATTGCTCGTTGAGTGAATATTATTACAATTAATAGAATGAAGAGTATAGTGTAGACCTGCTCTATATGAAAAGTGCCCTGAGATGCTAGATGATTCAGCACTACATTAATGAAACTGACCTGAATTGATCTGAAGGCTTTGTAAAAAGGGGAGATTTGTGCTGAGAATTATGACCATTCTTAAAATGTGATTTAGTGTCGGAAGCAGAGCCAGGAGCCAGTCGTGATGAAGGGATTGCTTCTGTCAGTATGGAAGGAACAGGTGAGCTGTTGTAACAGAGTGTGTGAACAAGCAAGCATTAGTTCCAATAAACCACTTTCTATGCCCAAACCAACACTTATTGAACAGAATATAGATTCAGATATTGTTGAAAAGGATATGTTGTAAAGAATAATGTTGAGGTTGTGCATTCATGTTGATATAAATCTACATTGTGAAGCAACCCTTACTTGCACTGAATTGGAAATATTTTAGAAGAATACACTGAATTACAAGGCTTTACATAACAGTGCGCTATTGTAGACTTAAAATGTAAGGTTGTAATTACATGATTTTAATAATAATAGGTCGTGATCTAAAGTGAGCCGGTCTGAGCCATGAAACTCCAGGGCTGAAAATGAGTCCCACTCCGGCCCTGCAGTGTTGACTTGGAAAGCCATACCAAATTAGAAAATACTCAGTAAAAATGGTTATTGTGTTCATCATTCACACCATTGGTTGGCATGGTACCCAAGGTCCTTATTGAATAAGCCTTTCATTTAAGATTTCATTTCCAAATTCTGTGTAGTTTGAAAAGGAGTACACACTGTGTTTTCCAATATTTACACGGAGATTGTTTGTCCTTCCAAAGGTTTGGCCGATCCTGGTCATTTAACATGGACAATTGAAAAAGTAAATGTCAGTTTTTGAATTGAAATGACATTGATTTGGATTCTATTTCCTGTCCATAGACATGTACACAAATTGGTATAACCCCATGCAGAAAGGGAAACAAGTCACAGGTAAACTGATCAGAGTGTATCTTTGGCTGGCTGATAAATGCACGTGAAGTGACAAACAGGTTCGATACATCAGGTCAGAGATCAGGTCACAGCTGTCAGTCAAGATCGATGTCATCGTAAAGCCGCGTCTGTCACTGGACTCATTGTCAACACACTGCAGTGGACCAGGCTCATTCCAAGCTGTCTGGTTTGTGTATGTGTGTGTGTGTGTGTGTGTGTGTGTGTGTGTGTGTGTGTGTGTGTGTGTGTGTGTGTGTGTGTGTGTGTGTGTGTGTGTGTGTGTGTGTGTGTGTGAATGGCCCAAGACGACGAGGGGTGTGGGAGAGATCTGTCACGTTTACCTTGGACACTAAGTTGAGTTGTAAAGGCAGGTAAACACATTCCAGACGATTCTTTGTCCTGTGTGTGTGTGTGTGTGTGTGTGTTCTTACTAATGTCCAAATTGGGGATTTTCATCAGCTCACACACCAGTTGATTGGGGACACCATTGCCTTTGGGGACCAAAACCACGGTCCCCAATTAGATTTCATTGCAGTTGCATTCAGCATGCTCTAAAATGGGTTTCTGTCTTAAAATCTCCATTGTCCCCAAAAATTACTTCTTTCAGATATTTTGTGTGTGTGTGTGGCCCCCCCCACCCAATCTGTGTATAACTCTACATTGCCCCTAATGGAAGTGTGTGGAACTGCACGACCCCAAAGGTGAGGTAATAGGAAGGATACACAGTAAATGATAACTTCAATAACTTAAATAACATAAATAAAGTCTGACTGTGAAATTAATATATATAATATATATTTATATATTATATTTAGATAATACATATTTATCTAGTGCTATCCATAGCTAGAAATGTAGCTGGCACTGCAGTACCATGCATATACCAGTGCTATCTGCTCAAGTCATGTGGATTTGTCTAGGGTTTGCTTAACTTTAAATAAACCTATCTTGCTTAAAGTTAAGTACAGTTGTGAGCCACTCTTTGTAAATTTTGAGAAACATACTTCTTGAGGACTTGAGGACCGTGTTGGCAACATTAGCTGAGGGAATGTGCACTCCTATGTATTGCAAGCTGTTGAAAGCACATAGCTACCAT
Source organism: Chaetodon trifascialis (assembly GCF_039877785.1). Lineage (NCBI taxonomy): Eukaryota > Metazoa > Chordata > Actinopteri > Chaetodontiformes > Chaetodontidae > Chaetodon > Chaetodon trifascialis. The sequence continues at coordinate 22,539,058 of NC_092059.1, read as the reverse complement.
TACTGAGCCTGCTTCTCCAAACCCTACTGTAGAAGTTGACTGATGTCAGCGTGAGTCAGTGATCACACCAAATGTACATGACTGCATTTAATCCATGTATTCAGTAACTGGCAAGTGCAATACAGAACCCAAAGGAAAGAGAACTAGCTAACTAACTAACATCCCACCTAATGAAGACCCTAACACGGCTGGTCCTTGTTCATCTCAGCCCCTTGGTGAGCCCATCACTAGATCCACTTCAGTTTGCCTACCAGCCTGGCATCGGGATGGACTACGCCGTCATCTTCCTCCAACACCGAGCTCTCTCTCACCTGGAGAAACCTAGGAGTGCGGTGAGAATCATGGTTTGATTTCTCCATTGCTTTCAATACCATTCAGCCTGCACTTCTGAGGGGCAAGCTGAAGCACACCGGGGTGAACCATCACCTCACACACTGGATTCTCGACTACCTCACCAACCGTCCACAGTACGTGAGGACCCGGGACGGTGTGTCCGACACGGTCGTCTGCATGGGGGCCCTGCAGGGAATGGTCCTGGCTTCCTCTTCACCCTCTACACTGCAGACTTCTCATACAACACACCCATCTGTCACCTGCAGAAGTTCTGATGACACTGCAGTCGTCGGCCTCATCACAGATGGGGATGACAGAGAGTACAGAGAACTGACGCAGGACTTCGTGGACTGGTGCCAGTGGAACTGCCTCCAGATCAACGCAAGTAAAACCAAAGAACTGGTGGTGGATCTCCAAAGATGAACACTCTGCCCCCTGACACCGGTGAACATCCAGGGTACGGACATTGAGATAGTGATATACCTGGGAGTTCATCTGAACAATTAACTGGACTGGACTCACAACACAACTGCACTTTACAAGAAAGGCCAGAGCAGACGTTATCTGCTCAGGAGACTGAGGTCATTTGGAGTGCAGGGGGCACTCCTGAAGACCTTTTATGACACTGTGGTGGCATCAGCCATCTTTTATGGAGTGGTCTGCTGGGGGAGCAGCATCACGACGGCTGACAGGAAGAGTCTTGACAAACTGATCAAGAAGGCCAGCTCTGTCCTGAGATGCCCCCTCGACTCAGTGGAGGTGGTAGAAGAGAGGAGGGTGATGGCTAAGCTGTCATCCATGATTGAGAATGACTCCCACCCCCTGCAGGACACTTTAACAGCACTGGAGAGCTCGTTCAGCAACAGACTGCTTCACCCAAAGTGTGTGAAGGAACGCTATCGCAGGTCCTTCCTTCCTGCAGCGGTCAGACTCTACAACCAGCAGTGCTCCCAGTAGACCACACACTCACAAGACTTTCAATATGACTGCACTATAATACACATTAACTGTGTTCATTCATACTGTGAAGATATTTGCTCAGGTGAATTTCATCTTAAGATGCAATATATCAATTGCTCTGTGCATTATAGGAACCTATTCACTATCAATACTCCAGTCAGGAGTACTGTCATTCAATGTGCAATGTCAGTACTGATTGTTCATTTTCATATCAATGTGTAATCATATCAATGTGCAATGTTCATATCAACATGCAATATCAGTATTGTTTGTTCATATTTCATTATTGTGAAAGTGTATTGAAGTGTATCATTGTGTATCATTCCTGAATATGTATCCAGCTGGGTTATCTCGCTTTAATAAAATAATAATAGTAATGCATTTACATATGAATTTGTTCAGGAAATTTTGTCTATGCAAGTACAGGATGGTGCAGCCTCCATCACGAACCAGTGCCTACCTATAACCTTCCTAATATTTAAGGTATTCTAAGTCTTGTTTCGTGGTTTCTAAGCTAGTCATGTACAGCAAACATCTCCTCACGATCTGCTGGCTGACTTTCCTCTGAATATGCTCTGAAAAAATTCAGTCTGTGTCAACAGCCCAGGCTCCAAAAACATTGTAGTCCAGGCTGCACCAACCAGCCAATCGCTGAAAAGAGGTACTGGAGGTTTGCATGCATGCACATCAAGGGGGGGTGGGGGAGTAGAGTAGATGAGAGAAGTTAGCTATAGGAGAGAGAGGACGCCAACACCGACAATGAACAGTATTTTTTTTAAATTTGATATGGCTGACACTGGACCAAAAAGGAGACGTTCAGATGCTCATCTGGCCAAGAAGAGGGAAAAGGAATGAGCCAAGTCCTGTATTTACGTGTTCTTACCCTTATGCATGTTCATGTCAGGGGCAAAGATGGGGAGGGGCGAGCTAGCTCTGTTTTGTTTGATAACATTTTTGAACGTCCACAGAAGTGACGTCAGCCAACCGTGCTTAGAGTACCTTTAACCTTATGACTTTTTTGTGACTGATTACATTTTTTTTAGTCATTTGTTATGCTCTGTTGTGTTTGCCTATTCCTGACATGATGAATGAACTTGATCCATTGAGTTCCCTGCTTGCCATTTCCTGCATTGGGTTCACCCAGGGGCATAGCTTTCATTTCAGAAGTGAAGGGCACAGATTGTTCAGGAGCAAGATGATTATTATCCTATAGATATTTCCTTAACCAGTTATAATCTCTGCTCACCTGTGAAGCCTCTCCTTGACAGTCATTGCAACTGCTTGGTCCCTGTCCTGATCCCTGACAACTGCTCTTTCTATTGCAACACAGACAAAAATACATGCAAAGAAAAACCAAATTTAGAGTAGAAATTAAGAAGATTAGTTATAAAGCATCTGTGGAAATTAATCTAATTTTCACTCTCATCCAGATATTTCCTTAACAAGCTATAATCTCTCCTCACCTGTGAAGCCTCTCCATGACAGTGGAGTCAACATTGCTGCTTGGTCCCTGTCCTGATCCCTGACAACTGCCTTCTGTCTGCTCTTTCTATTGCAATATGGACAATAAATATATGTAAAGAAAATTTAAATTTAGAGTAGACATTAAGAAGATAAGTTGTGAAATAGCTTTGGAAATTCATGTCAAAATGAATACTGTGAACTACCCTCTCCCTTCTCTTTCTATTGCAATAATATTAAATAGATAGATAATAAGATTGAAAATAAATAAATAAATAGACTCTGTGCAAAGCAAAAGTGAAATTGAGAGCACAACTTGAGGAGAGTGGGTCTATTCCTAACATGAAGATTTAAAGTAACAATAGTTACTAGACAAATTCCCCTCGGCGGGAAATTTGGAGAGTGATACAGTGCACAAACGCCGGGCCGTGTGCGTGCCTAGTGCTATCATATTAGCACGGCAACCCCATGTCAAAAGTCAAACCCGTTCATAGGGGCCAATTTCAGCATCGGCGACAATGCTAAGCTGACATTAGCATGTCAAAAAACACATTGAAAAGGTCTCAAACACCATTAGAATGCCTTTGCCAATCATTTTAACCTATGTTAGCATATTAGCATTAGCATGCTAACATTAGCATGTTAGCACAACAACCCGACATCAACAGTCAAACCTCCACACACCAACAAGTTCATAGGGCCTCATGTTAGCATTAGCATGTTAGCATTGTGGCTAATGCTAACAGGCCAACATCACTCATTACCTCACTAACATATATACAACTTACCAGTAGTAGGCTTGGTTGTGGCTGGTTAGCATGACACTACAGAGCTTAATGGAGAACTGATCATTTGACTGAGCTGCACAGCTGCAGCTAAAGTGTGTGTGGGAGAGGAGTGCTGAGGTTGCCACAGCAACTTGAGGTGGCCTGATCAATGATGTCACCCACTCAGACACAGGTGCAGACACACACATGCATTGCATTGGAGTCAATGAGGAGCAGACACAGAAACGTCTGAATTTGGCCTCTGCGCACCCTCCGAACAAATGCTTCTCACGCAAAGACCGAAACTCCTATTGCCAAAATTTCTTCACCATGAGAGCCACAAGGCTTTGCTGTACAAGCTGATCACTTTCCTTTTTCGCTGGGCTCAAAAATGCCATTTTTAGTGCGAGTTAAAATGACTGGTTTCTGTCTCTCCTGTTTTTGGTTTGTATTGGACCTTATGGGAGAAGTCAGAGGTACTCTCCTCGCTCAGAGGCTCACAACTCAAAAACCGTAAGTCCTATTGTTTAGCCAGGCACATCGTGGGAATCAGCGCAAGCAGCACTACAAGCTTGGAAAATTTCACACGCATAGAGTGAAATTTGTGCTTTGGAGGAGCGTGGAAAGACAAAAGTTTCAGGCAATTTTCAGAGCGTCTCTCCACTCTGGCAGTTAATCCCCTCCACTCTAGCGCAAACATTCCGTGCAATACACACCCATTATAAATCCAGCGGTTGCCATGGTGACGAGCTTTTGCTTTTTTCGGGTCTTACGACGCGAAAAACGTATTCTGTAGATAATAGCACACCATTCCCGATCAGCCGCACGTTTTGATATATAATTTGCCTGGGTTATCGCTATCGTTTTTGACTAGTAGCGAACCGAAATTTCATCCGAAAAAAATAAACATAAGAACAATAGTGGTTCAGTGCTTTGCACTGTATCACTAATTATGCTTGTTAACTGAGCTAAATTGGCTGAAATTACTAAATTGACATAATTTAGCAAACGTTATCAAAAACAGTATCACTCAACTTACACGGTTTGATTTAAAAAACGAATGCAATGGGTTTTGTTTTGTTTTTTTGTTTTTTTTTGCCTCTTGCTAGCTGGGTTGCTGGACATTGCAGCTTATTTTACATCATTAACGTTACTTTCGTTCAAACTTACAGTTCATTTAGCTTGCATCCTCCCCGCGGCATCCAGAGTCACAGCACCTGTCTCACTGTCCCTGCTCACTGCTAACAGCAAGACTTGCAGCGCTGCCCTGTAGCCTACACGCCATGGTGCGTTCAAGGCAACTCCGAAATATGAGCGCCAACTTGTTAAAGTGATTTTAACTTGTTAAAGTGATTTTAAGTAAAGTAAAAGGGCGGGTACAGGAAGTGTGGCGGACGTGTCCCCCGCGTAATCCGCGTCCGCTGTACCCTTGGGTTCACCCCTTTGCTCTCAGTGTGACATACAGTGGCTTGCAAAAGTATTCATACCCCTTGAACCTTTCCACATTTTGTCACGTTACGACCACAAACATAATTATATTTTATTGGAATTTTACGTGAAAGACAACACATAGTGGCACACAATTGTGAATCAGAAAGAAAACTATCCATGATTTAAATTTTTTTAACAAATAAAAAACTGAAAAGTGCAGTGTGCAAAAGCATTCAGCCCCCTTTTCTCTGAGTGCAATCAATTGCCTTCAAAAGTTGCCCGATGATTGCTGAATGGTCGTATGTTGACCTGTTAACTAAATAGAGTCCACCTGTGTGTAATCTAATCTCAGTGCAAATACAGCTGTTCTGTGACGGCCTCAGAGGTTTGTTAAAAGAAAATTGGGGAGCAAACAGCATCGTGAAATCCAAGGAACACACCAGACAGGTCAGGGATAAAGTTGTGGAGAAGTTTAAAGCAGGGTTAGGCTATAAAAACATTTCCCAAGCTTTGAACATCTCAGAGAGCACTGTTCAATCCATCATCAGGAGATGGAAATTGTATGGCACAACTGCAAACCTACCAAGACACAGCTGTCCACCTAAACTTACAGGCCGAACAAGGAGAGCACTGATCAGAGATGCAGCCAAGAGGCCCATGGTGACTCTGGATGAACTGCAGAGATTTACAACTCAGGTGGGGGAATCTGTCCACAGGAAAACTATTAGTCGTGCACTGCACAAATGTGACCTTTATGGAAGAGTGGCAAGAAGAAATCCAATGTTAAAAGAAAACCATAAGAAGTCCTGTTTGCAGTTTGCCAGAAGCCATGTGGTGGAAACCGCAAACATGTGGAAGAAGGTGCTCTGGTCAGGTGAGATCAAAATTGAACTTTTTGGCCCAGATGCAAAACGCTATGTGTGGAAAAAAAATTAACACTGCACATGACTCTGAATACACCATCCCCACTGTAAAACATGGTGGTGGCAGCATCATGCTCTGGGGGTGCCTCTCTTCAGCTGGGACAGGGAAGATGGTCAGAGCTGATGGGAAGATGGATGGAGCCAAATGCTGGACAATCTGGGAAGAAAACCTGTTGGAGTCTGCATAAGACTTGAGACTGGGGCGAAGGGTCACCTTCCAGCTGGAGAACAACCCTAAACATAAAGCCAGAGCTACAATGGAATGGTTTAAAACAAAACCTATTCATGTGTTAGAATGGCCCAGTCAAAGTACAGTCCTAAATCCAATCGATAATCTGTGGCAAGATCTGAAAACTGCTGTTCACAAACGCTCTCTGACTGATCTGACTGAGTTTGAGCTGTTTTGCAAAGAAAATTTCAGTCTCTAGATGTGCAAAGCTGGTGGAGACATACCCACAAATGATGAGAGTGAAATAACTTCCTGACCTTCCTGCTTTATCAAAATAAACATGGTTTTATGTGTAGATTTTGGTTAATTTTGCATTTATTTCTCATTGTTGCATGGGTGGAGTGCATGGTTGTTGAAACACAGAAACCTGAGAAAATAACCCACTGTATCAATAATATGATGCTCACAAAAACAGAGGAATTGTATAAGGTTTGGAATAAATTATAATAAGCTTCTACACAAAACCAATTTCAGGATATATTTTCCTATTATTCAGAGTCACATGGATCCAAATGTTCTGGGATAGAGGTAATAAGTTTTCATACCATGCATTCTTCATTGTTGTCTTTCCTCAACAGAGTTAATCTAATCTTGATTTAACCAAAGGTGAATGGAAGTGAGACACATGTTTATTGACTTCTATATTCCAAATCTAGCCAACTGCTTTGATTACTGTTCTAATAAACTACTGATAACATATGCCCTAATTATCAGCATGCCATACAGGGTAGGATACAGCACTGCTGGATGAGTTTCAGTATTATGAAAATTGTAAACAATACTGCATATTAGGTGAGCAGTATTTGTGAATGTAGTTGAACTTAATTAGTTAAACCTACTACTACTACCACTACTACTACTACTAATTAATTCATTAATAAATTAATTTTTATCATAGTCTAATTATAATATCTTTACAGCAAGGTCTGCACTCTGGTGACTTGTACAATAAATAATAAGTCACCATTGACTAAAGTGTAACACCCATATAATGCACATTTCAATCCACACACGACCACAAAGATCAACACCACCTCTGAAGAGCGAAGCTAAATTTTGTGAAATCGCGCGCCACAGCCCATCCCCCACTCCCGACAGGAAGTGTGTGTCTTCGTGGCAGCCCTGCGCATGCGCTACGGTCAATGTTGGACGGAATGACAGCAGGATGCGACGAAGGAGTTAGCTTTTAAGGTAGGCAAAACATTTTATTGGAATAGCAGGCTTCTGTGCAGTCTACCAACATCCAGCCGTGTAATGACTGTGACATCAGTAAAAATGTGCCGCTTCCGAGTTTCTGTTGATTTGGTGCAGATGACCGGACATTTTAGCCCTGATGCTAATGACGCTAACGACGCTAACGTAGCATTATCATAGCGGCGCTATGCAGGCTAGGTAAGCTAGCGTAGTGAGTGACAGACACAGGTGCACTAATTAGTTTCGGGGGAAAAGTGCGCAGATTAGCTCCGGTTTTTGTGAATGTCGTTACAGTTTATGTTAAAAACTAATTATACAGTCTTTTGAGGAGGGGATGAGTTATTGAATTTTGCTGTGACAAGCGCTATTTAACGTTATTCCTTGGAGGGTCTTGCACTGAGATTTCCAATCAGTTATGGTTTAAGTAAGGGATAATGCTCGACGAGGTGTCCACTATCAGAAATGAGCCGCCCGACGCGAAGCCTAATCAGTGGAGGGAAGTGAGACGTTTGCTTAACGTTATGTTGCATGATACAAAGTATCATTTCAGAGGGCAAGTGCACCTCTTACCGCTTGTGTGTGTCCAGAGGATGATGCGATTTTTTTTTTCAAAGAATCAAAGTCCACAGATAGTTTCCTAAATCGTTTTTATTGCAAGAAATATTATCCACCATTCACTCTAATTTAAATGTGTATCAAGCAAGTAAGTCTGTCCTAAATCGTTTTTATAAATGTTATCCACCATTCACTCTGTATCAAGCAAGTAAGTAAGGTAAGCAAGAGAGAAAGACAAGCATCGAACTGTTTATAATTAAATGCAACATTGCCGTTGATGATGAAATGTGATAGAGATACTGGCATGTCCATCATAGTGGCATTTGAAGAACGGAGACTTAACGTTTGTGGACCCTGACCACTGCTGGTTGGGACGTTGCGGGACGACAAAATGTCGCTCCATTCTCGTATCTCCTGGACTGGAGAACAATAAGCCTGCAGGCTGCTTTCACAGCGATGCCCCGTTAACGTTAACGTATGTTCCGAGTTTCTGTTGCCATGGTTACCAACTAGCGTTTGAGCCAGCCCGATAATTTAGAAAAATCAGGATATTTGACTGGAACTTTTTTATAGGTGTCCTATAACACTTTTTAACGGACACCCTGCAGCCAATCAGAATCAAGTATTCACCCAGACCATGGTATAAACTTTGATATAAGCCTATGTGTTCAGTGTATTGTAATGAAAGCACATTGTTCAAATGATTAAAAATTGTGTTCCAGGACTGTAAATCATCAGATTTTAAAGGGGATCTATAAATGACTATACTCATCTTGTGTGTATAATACAAATAAGAAGTGTGTTTGATAGATTAGGGTAAATACTTTAATGACCTACACATTGCATTTGCTTTTTAAGAGGTTTTTATCATGAGGGTTGATAGTCTGCATTAGTGTTTAGGTATGGCATCAATACAAAATTATGTCCAAGTATTTACAAAACTAATGAATGGTTAGTTAACTGAGAATCTGTTAACTAATCTTGGTGAATCTCATAGATAAAAGTCTCTTCTCCATTAGATGAGATGGCTCACATTGGAATTACAATGGAGAGAGTGAGGAAGAGGAAACGAGTCACTTCACAACATGATGCAGAGCAACACATTCAGTTGAAAACTGATAAGGCTGGACTCGAAGAGCGTTTTATCAATCTGCAAAAAGGTTAGTGTTTATATATGTGATTTATCTAATGTTTTTGGAAGCACTGCATCTGATGCATATCTTATTTTTTAATGGAAACTTTTTGTAGGCTATATGGATTGGGAGAGCTGGATTATGCAGTATTTTTGAGCCATTTTGGTAACATTTGGTTAAAGTTTCAGTACATACTTGTATTAATGAATCAAATGCTTAGAAAAATAACTCCACCCTATGCTCCTGCCCACCCTGTATTTTTTTCCTGCTACAAGGTCATGCCCTGTCTCTACATCAATGCAGAGTCTTCATGTCTGCATTATAATGCATCTTGTAATCAAAAAATGTCCACACTTCAATTCATTACTTGTTGTATAATTGTGAATTTAGTAATACTCTGGTTTTGAAAACTTCCAAGGCACACCAGGACCTTTCTGATGGCCCACCATTTGGAAACCACTGCTCTAACACAATATTGTTGCACAGCTTTCCTGTAGCTTTCAGAACAATAACTTCTGATTTAAAATATGGAATGCTGCTGTAGTAGATGAAAAATATTGATATGGTGTTTGCTTTTTCTTTATTTTAAAGGTCGCGGTGTTTTTGCTACTGAGGCTTTCAGAAAAGGAGATTTTGTGCTTGAATACTGTGGCAACCTTCTCAAACAGGACAGCCCCCTTCATTGGAGGCACTATGATGACACAGAAGCAGTGTTCCTGTTTGATTTTAAGTGGAAAGGGAAAAGTTATTGGTAAGTAAGAGTGAATATGCCCCTTCCTTGCATGTGTAATCAGTAGGAATGCATGACATGGGTAGTTTTCCCCCCTTTTCACATGCAAATTAAATAAAAAAATTCCAACAGAAACCACTGATGAATATATTACAAACAGGAGCGTTTCATGTAGAGAAGTGTTGCAGGGATAACTTAAACCATCATACTGGTGTCATTTTATGCATCAAAAGTGTGAATGACACATTCTTGGAGCGCTTTAAAGGAGTTTTTAAATTATTGAGATATATAGTGTATTGTAATAGAGCCTGAAATTATCGTGACATTATTTTTAGGCCATGTCGCCCAGCCCTAATTTGTACAGTTTTAGAAAACTCAAATGAGACATTTGATGGTTAAATATGTTTAAATGGCCATTTTTATGCTTAAACTCCTAAAACTCCTTCCTGCTTCACCTGATCTCGGTGAAACTCCGCACAGAGCATGGGTGCTTCATGAGCACTTAAATTCTGGACTTCCATGCCTTCACTGGCCTCATGTAAAAGGGATATTCACTCTAAATAAAGTACATTGTGTCAGGCGAAAATTGAAATATAGTGTAAATTTTCATTTAATCAGCCCCAGTAACAGATATTGTGATGCTTTCACCTCTACAATAACCCGACAAGTGTTACCTTTTGTTTTGATACCAAGATTATTCATATAGGTGTGGTAGTTGCAGAGATATTCTCTATTTTTCGCCCAGCTCTAGCTTCATATCATACTTCAATGGCTGAATTAAACTTTCCCTTCTCTCCAATCTTTCTTTATCCAAATTTGACATATTTTTAACTGTCTTACTATAATGAACAATGTATACAAACCAAGTAAGCAACTTTAACTCTGAACTTTATTGTTCTTTTTCTTAAGTCTTGATGCATCAGTTGAAGACAAGTCGCTTGGAAGGCTTGTGAACGATGACCACAAAAAGCCTAACTGCAAGATGAAAACTATCGATATTGGTGGGATGCCACATCTATGCTTGTTTGCAATAAAAGACATTACCCCAGGTGAAGAAGTAAGTTACAACTACGGGGATGCAGACTGGCCTTGGCGCAAGCAGGTACACCATCATGTCATGGATAATTGAATATGGACCAATTAACAAATGTTCTACTCTTCCTTTCAAATGATGAAAATATTACATAAGGTTAAATTGTAATAACATTTGACTGTTTGTTTGAGTACGAATGTTACATGCTTTTCCATGATGCGTCCTGGTGTTGGGTGGTATCCAGTTTTTGATGCATTTAAGCCTTGCATGAATTTAATTTGGCTGAACGTCTGTTAACACTGAGCAGTTAAAATGTTCCCAGACGTGACATAAATGGAGACACCTACATCCTCACACGTTCATGTTCAAACTTTAAGTCTTGTTGGTTTCTTAAATTGTATCCTGTTTCTATTTCCAGCAGAAATCATTACCTGATGTCAGCGAGCAGACTGTGGATGAGAGTGACAGACCTCAGGTAGGAGCCAGATTATTACACACTACTTAATCTCTCAGAGATTAGACAGTATTGGTTATCTGTGTTCTATATAGTGGGTCAGTGAGTATGAATGACCTCCCAGCACACTCTTAGAGCAGCTCAAGTAGTCTGTGTCTATAAGTACTTCTCATGTCTGCTGTTGGGATGGACTCTGTCTGTTAGTTACCACACTACAAGTTTGGCTGGACTGACAAGCTGGTGTCTAAAGGTTTCATCTAACGGGACGTCCCCAATTAGGTTTGGGTAGCAAGTGTGTGTGTTTTGAACGACCCCAAAAGTATGGCTGGACTGACAAGCTGGTGTCTAAAGGTTTCATCTAACGGGACGTCCCCAATTAGGTTTGGGTAGCAAGTGTGTGTGTTTTGAACGACCCCGAAAGTATGGCTGGACCGACTAACTAAACTAAATTGATCTTGGCTCAACGTCTGTTAACACTGAGCAGTTAAAATGTTCCCAGACGTGACATAAATGGAGACACCTACATCCTCACACACTTAAGTTCAAACTTTAAGTCTTGTTGGTTTCTTAAATCCTGTTTCTATTTCCAGCAGAAATCATCACCTGATGTCAGCGAGCAGACTGTGGATGAGAGTGACAGACCTCAGGTAGGAGCCAGATTATTACACACTACTTAATCTCTCAGAGATTAGACAGTATTGGTTATCTGTGTTCTATATAGTGGGTCAGTGAGTATGAATGACCTCCCAGCACACTCTTAGAGCAGCTCAAGTAGTCTGTGTCTATAAGTACTTCTCATGTCTGCTGTTGGGATGGACTCTGTCTGTTAGTTACCACACTACAAGTTTGGCTGGACTGACAAGCTGGTGTCTAAAGGTTTCATCTAACGGGACGTCCCCAATTAGGTTTGGGTAGCAAGTGTGTGTGTTTTGAACGACCCCAAAAGTATGGCTGGACTGACAAGCTGGTGTCTAAAGGTTTCATCTAACGGGACGTCCCCAATTAGGTTTGGGTAGCAAGTGTGTGTGTTTTGAACGACCCCGAAAGTATGGCTGGACCGACTAACTAAACTAAATTGATCTTGGCTCAACGTCTGTTAACACTGAGCAGTTAAAATGTTCCCAGACGTGACATAAATGGAGACACCTACATCCTCACACACTTAAGTTCAAACTTTAAGTCTTGTTGGTTTCTTAAATCCTGTTTCTATTTCCAGCAGAAATCATCACCTGATGTCAGCGAGCAGACTGTGGATGAGAGTGACAGACCTCAGGTAGGAGCCAGATTATTACACACTACTTAATCTCTCAGAGATTAGACAGTATTGGTTATCTGTGTTCTATATAGTGGGTCAGTGAGTATGAATGACCTCCCAGCACACTCTTAGAGCAGCCCAAGTAGTCTGTGTCTATAAGTACTTCTCATGTCTGCTGTTGGGATGGACTCTGTCTGTTAGTTACCACACTACAAGTTTGGCTGGACTGACAAGCTGGTGTCTAAAGGTTTCATCTAACGGGACGTCCCCAATTAGGTTTGGGTAGCAAGTGTGTGTGTTTTGAACGACCCCAAAAGTATGGCTGGACTGACAAGCTGGTGTCTAAAGGTTTCATCTAACGGGACGTCCCCAATTAGGTTTGGGTAGCAAGTGTGTGTGTTTTGAACGATCCCAAAAGTATGGCTGGACCGACTAACTAAACTAAGTTAAACTCGACTGAACGCCTGTTAACACTGAGCAGTTAAAATGTTCCCAGACGTGACATAAATGGAGACACCTACATCCTCACACGTTCATGTTCAAACTTTAAGTCTTGTTGGTTTCTTAAATTGTATCCTGTTTCTATTTCCAGCAGAAATCATCACCTGATGTCAGCGAGCAGACTGTGGATGAGAGTGACAGACCTCAGGTAGGAGCCAGATTATTACACACTACTTAATCTCTCAGAGATTAGACAGTATTGGTTATCTGTGTTCTATATAGTGGGTCAGTGAGTATGAATGACCTCCCAGCACACTCTTAGAGCAGCTCAAGTAGTCTGTGTCTATAAGTACTTCTCATGTCTGCTGTTGGGATGGACTCTGTCTGTTAGTTACCACACTACAAGTTTGGCTGGACTGACAAGCTGGTGTCTAAAGGTTTCATCTAACGGGACGTCCCCAATTAGGTTTGGGTAGCAAGTGTGTGTGTTTTGAACGACCCCAAAAGTATGGCTGGACTGACAAGCTGGTGTCTAAAGGTTTCATCTAACGGGACGTCCCCAATTAGGTTTGGGTAGCAAGTGTGTGTGTTTTGAACGACCCCGAAAGTATGGCTGGACCGACTAACTAAACTAAATTGATCTTGGCTCAACGTCTGTTAACACTGAGCAGTTAAAATGTTCCCAGACGTGACATAAATGGAGACACCTACATCCTCACACACTTAAGTTCAAACTTTAAGTCTTGTTGGTTTCTTAAATCCTGTTTCTATTTCCAGCAGAAATCATCACCTGATGTCAGCGAGCAGACTGTGGATGAGAGTGACAGACCTCAGGTAGGAGCCAGATTATTACACACTACTTAATCTCTCAGAGATTAGACAGTATTGGTTATCTGTGTTCTATATAGTGGGTCAGTGAGTATGAATGACCTCCCAGCACACTCTTAGAGCAGCCCAAGTAGTCTGTGTCTATAAGTACTTCTCATGTCTGCTGTTGGGATGGACTCTGTCTGTTAGTTACCACACTACAAGTTTGGCTGGACTGACAAGCTGGTGTCTAAAGGTTTCATCTAACGGGACGTCCCCAATTAGGTTTGGGTAGCAAGTGTGTGTGTTTTGAACGACCCCAAAAGTATGGCTGGACTGACAAGCTGGTGTCTAAAGGTTTCATCTAACGGGACGTCCCCAATTAGGTTTGGGTAGCAAGTGTGTGTGTTTTGAACGACCCCAAAAGTATGGCTGGACCGACTAACTAAACTAAGTTAAACTCGACTGAACGTCTGTTAACACTGAGCAGTTAAAATGTTCCCAGACTTGACATAAAGGCCACTAAATAGCTTCATATTTGAAAATGCAGATCAAAGATTTTTTTTTTTTTAACTCGGTTTATACAGACTTTTGATTATTCCACTACATGCGTTCCTATTAGGGCTGTCAGTTTTTCAAAAAATCAAGTTTTACAGGTCATTTTAAATTCATCCGAATATGTGAGCCCGCAGGTTTGTTGTCACAGCTGTGCCACTGTTTTGTTCCCTCATGTTCTCACCAGCTTTATTTCAGAAGCATTTCAGTAGTTGAGTGTTATGCTCATGTGCATCTACCATGGATAAGCAGGCTACGTAGTAAAATCGTTTCTTTTCTGTCTGTCTTTATGATCGTGAGTCGGGGTGTTTTATTTTGAAAATTAACCGGATTCTACCTCCCTTTTCTGTGTCTGACTTCCTGCCTATTCAATCTGCTCTGTGTTCTGGGACAAAACTAAAACGTTCTGCTGCGCTTCTGGTGTAAACACGAGCATTGACTAGAATGGCTGCATATCAGCTCAAGTGCTGCAGCGCAGCCATAACGCAGTGCTGCCACACCAATTAGCTGTTTTTTACAAAGTCGACAAACAGCCTTATCTTTGTCTGTGACTTTGCCAACCACAGTGTAGAACCCAAAATACTTCCACAAGCTGCTTCTCAGATGTTTTGGTGTCGTGATTGTCTGCTTAGGGAGGCTTTGCTCACTATTGTCCTCCATTTTCATGGCAAAACATTAACATTAGCTTTGTTTAGTGATAGGTCAGTAGGGCATGCAATTATAGTAAATTCTTAGTGTGCCCTATTTGGATCACAAGGCAAACTACATCAAATTGTCTGATGCGCCTATAGAGACTGCAGCCGACATTGCCAACAGGTAATTACAGCTCGAACATGAACTTTTCACCTCATGTCCCAACAAATGTTCAAAACTCGAATATAAAGTGACAGCCCTTGTTCCTATGATTTTTTTCTTTCTTCAAATTCAGCAAATATTTTCTAGATTTATACTTTATATAGAAATTTTGCACATTCCCTGGGATCTCTGGCACCCCCGACCCAAGGTGGAGAACCACTTCTGTAGGCAAAAGCAGGAACTTAATTTAATGAGCATTCAATACAAGTGTGAAAGTGCAGATTGCAGGATATCAAAACATTGCAATTTATAATCAGCAATGCAGTACAATATTCTAGAGCCAAACCCATACCAACTTATGTTGTCAACCTGAAACCACCAGTTTTTTTTTTTTCCTTCACATAGTGCATAGGGTCTAAGGTTTGATACATTTTCACAATGGTCAAAGAGTGTTCACTCACATGTATACATATATGCTTTTTGTCTTTTAGCTGTTATCTGGTCTTGCGGATACATCTGTAACGGAAGATAAGATCAACTTCGACAGCAGCAATCCAGGGGCAAATAACAACCACTTTTCATCTTTGAATGTAATCACTATTACACTATTGCACATTTTTGACTATAAAGTGTCTTGTTTCCGGGAAATGTTTGCTTTGCTCAACAAGGTCTTACCTACTTTAATTGCTGTCCTCATAGTCTCGAATGGCCAAACTGAGAAAGCACCATGAGGAATGCTTCAAGCGACACAAAATTGCAGAGGAGCAGCGAGATGCTGAAGAAAGACGACATACCGGGATTCTGTTAAAGCGTGCACGGCTGGCTCGAGAACTGGCAGAACTGGATGCTCTTGTGAGTAATGTGAACATTGCTGTCTGCCCTGAACTGTTTTCATCATTTGTATTACTGGGAGATTCACTGCAAACCCAGCAGTATTGGATATCCTGTGTGTGTGCAAGGGAATTGAACTTGAAGTGATGATTTCAAAATTCTGCAGAAATATTTGGAATTAAATGTTTAATGATCAAATATAAAAGTAAATTTGAAGGTATAAGTAACTGAATAGAGTATCATGTTTGCTTTAGTTGATTTTCTCATCTTTTCTTCTTCTTTCTTACCGCCTTCCACAGGGAACACTACAGCTCGCCAAAATGAGCAAAGTGCTTTTGGCAGTGGAGAAGGGGACCCTCTCACACTATAAAGCCCTTGATGACATTGAGATTGACCCTGAAGGTATGGATGTGTGTATATTAGTACAATTAAGGTTAGATGTACACCATGGCTCTTGTCCCACGAGAAATGCATTATCACTGCTCTTTACCTGTAAGGTACTCTTTGTACTGTATTTGGTTATATAAGTATAATGAAGAATCATAAAAATCTGTTTCTGTTTCAATCTCTACCATCTAAGGTTTCTTTTTTTTTTGTACTTTTCTTACATTGCCACTTCAGAAAAAGTTGATTGTTCACAAGAACGAGACATATCAAGTGATGAGGATGAGCCTGCCACTGTCAGCTCAGCCACAGAGACCACAGCTGAAGACGACCATGAGGCAGAGGTGACATCTCCACTTCTCTCCACTTCTTCTGATGCCACTCTCAATCAAGGTAAAAATAAGACAGAATTAATTTTTTGTACTAAGCAACAGTAATGTATCCAGTAAAACCCCAAAGTTGGGTATGATGACAGAATCTGCACTGTAGTCAGCTGCTGTAGCAGTCCTATAGCAGGTTGCTGTGTTGGATAACCAGAGGTGGAAAGTAACGAAGTACAAATACTTTGTCACTGTACTTTAATAGATTTTTCAGGTATCTGCACTGTACTTGATTCTTTATTTTTTTGACAACTTTTTACTTTAACTCCCTACATTTGAATGCAAAAATCTGTACTTTCCACTCCTTACATTGTTAAAAATAGCTTGTTACTTTTATTCAACTTCCACGGACATGATGACGCAACGTAAAAAAGACGGAACCAGAGACATACAGATTTGTCACCTAACTTTACATTACAGCTCTACAGTGACTGATAGCATCAGACAGACAGCTATGGTCAAACTCCATTTTTTTTCAGCCTGGGCTCTATGTTTACATATTTGGATATGTGATTGATTCGTACTTATCGCGGGTCTTAAAATCAATCCAGTAGCTCTCCTCCGCCGGGAGCTGCGACACAGAAACAGGAGTGTTTAAAAATTAAAAACTACTGTAGTAAAACCTGCTATTCATGGTTTTCCATTATTTGTCACTTGGCCTCTGTTGTCCTTGCACATTTAACATTGGTACTGACAGAAAGGTAACTTGACGTCACCTTTTCTCTTTTCTTTATAGACATTTCACAGACACTTCTGAACAAAGACAGCTCTAAACGTAAGTGGAATGACAGTGAGGTACGTGCTGTGGAAAGACACATGATGGACTTCATACACGCTTGCAAGGTACCGCAAAAGATCGACTGTCTGCGGTGTATCAATGCAGAGCCCAATGCACTGAGAGACCGCAACTGGACTGGTGTAAAAAATTATGTCAGAAATCGAATCACTGCCTTGAAGAGAAAGGCTTGTGCTAAACAATAAGAATAGTTTTTGTTGCTTTTCAGATCATTTTTCACTTTATATCTCTCTTTTGGAAGAAATAGACTCAGCTTGTTCCTTAGCTAGCAGACAAAATCTTGAACTCTGCTGGTTTTAAAATTTACCCTGGTTAAGTATACTTGTTGATGTATACTCTTAGTTGAAGTATACCTGTTATCTCAACCTGTTTCTGTTTACAAAATAGTGGCACTTTGAGACTGGCCCCACCTGTTACCTAAATGGCCAATTATGGCGCCATTTGTATGTTTCTAGCCACAGAAATTGTTGCTCTGAGCAGCTGTAGTCAATTATTTTTACTGACTGCACTAACCAACTAGCCAAATTCTTGACTCCTGTAGAAAATTTTAGAGGAGTTTCTATTTCCTTTGTTGTACATGATGTTCACACATTGTGTTAGTAAAACACATTTTGACAGCATACCTTAGTTTGTTGGGTGATGTTTATTTTCATGCAAATTTGATTTTGGTGCCAATGTGGCTAATATATTCAGTCTAAATCTTATTTAGAACAAAGTGTTTCCCATAGAATTTTATTCAATTCAATTCAATATTCCTTTATTCGTCCCACAAGGGGAAATTCCAATTCACAGCAGCACCAATAAAGTGGATAACATAGTACAACAAGTGCATGCAAGTTAAACACAAGTATATACAAAAGGGTGGGATAAAAAGATATAGATATATATAAAAAAAATATAAATAGTATTTACAGACTGTTATGTACCGGTAGTATTGCGCAGATTACTGCACAGGTTATTGCACCGATTATTGATTGCACAGATTATTACACATATTATTGTACTGATTACTTTGAGCAGTTTCTGTTGTACAGTCTGACGGCTGCAGGAAGGAATGACCTGCGATACCGCTCCTTCACACACTTTGGATGTAGCATCCTAGCACTGATGGAGCTCCTCAGTGTAGTGAGTGTGTGTTGGATGGGGTGGGAGTCATTGATTGTCATGGAGGAGCTTGGCTGTCATCCTCCTCTCCCCCACCTCCTCCACCTGTTCCAGAGGGCATCCC
Source organism: Chaetodon trifascialis (assembly GCF_039877785.1). NCBI lineage: Eukaryota > Metazoa > Chordata > Actinopteri > Chaetodontiformes > Chaetodontidae > Chaetodon > Chaetodon trifascialis. The sequence goes on along the minus strand of NC_092059.1, from coordinate 22,520,383 downwards.
AGGACAGAACTGGCCTTCGTGATGAGTTTGTCCAGCCTCTTTCTGTCAGCTGTTGTGGTGCTGCTCCCCCAGCAGACTACAGCATAGAACAAGGCAGAGGCCCCAACAGAGTCATAGAAGGTCCTCAGGAGTGCCCCACGCACCCCAGAAGACCTCAGCCTCCTGAGCAGATAGTCTGCTCTGTCCTTTTTTATAAAGTGCAGTGGTGTTATGAGTCCATTCCAGTTTGTTGTTCAGATGAACACCCAGGTACTTATAAGATGTCACCATCTCAATGTACCTTCACTGGATGTTCACTGGTGATGGGAGGGGGGGTACGGGTGCCGACGGAAGTCCAAAACCAGCTCCTTGGTTTTGTCCGCAGTAATGAGGAAGTGGTTCTTCTGACACCGGTCCACAAAATCCTGGATGATCCTCTGTATGACCTATCATCCCCATCTGTGATAAGGCCGACAATGAGTCATCAGAGAACTTCTGCAGGTGGCAGGTGGGTGACAGGTGGGAGAAGTCAGCTCTATAGAGGGTGAAGAGGAACGATGCCAGCACTGTTCCCTGGGGGGCCCCCACACTGCAGAGGACAGTCCCTGACACAGTGTCCTCACATACTGTGGCCGGTTGGAGAGGTAGTCCACTATCCAGTATGTGAGGTGATGGCAGATCAAAGGAGGGCTGCTACAGGGCTGATGATGAGAGTTTGGCTCCTGGTGGCCTGAAATGGTTTTCAGGCCTCTCCATACTCCTCTGGTGTTGTTCTCCTGCAGCTGTTCCTCCATTCTCCTCCTGTATTTGTCGTTCCCCTCCCTGATTTTCCTTCTGAGCTCCCTCTGAACAGTTTTCAGCTCCTCTTTGTTTCCTGACTTGAAGGTCCTCTTCTTCTCCTTTAAAAGAGCCTTAATGTCAGGATTAATCCAGGGTTTGTTGTTGGAGTGACACCGTACAGTCCTGGTGGGTACAGTGTTCTCCACACAGAAGTTTATGTAGTCCGTGATGCTGTCTGTCAAGCTGTCGATGTCCTCCTCATGAGAGTCACTGAATATATCCCACACGGTTGTATTGAAGCAGTCCTTCAGAGCCTCTTCAGCCTCGTCAGACCACCTCTTCACTCTGCGGGACACAGCTGGTTGCCTGTTAACAAGGGGCTTTTAGAGAGGCAGGAGATGAACCAGGTTCTGATCAGTTATTTATTGAAACCCAACTGTTGATGCTAGGCACAGAGATGGTCATGTCAACATAAAACTTGTTAGTATGGCAAGAATTGGCCATTAGTTTAGCCATCCTTCAGTTGTTTTGGTTTTTATTGAATGAGTTAAGTAAGAGTGAGTTAATGCATTTCTTTAGATATGTCAAGAGCTACTCAAGAGCAGTGTTGAGACTGAATTTGAAGGTTGAATATTCTCATAACTCAAACATAGCAAAAATACATGCTAAAATTACTTTAATAGACTTTTGTCCCCAAAGGAATATGAGGCACCTAAAAGTGACTTTTATTAGTTTGTGTATCTGTGTACAGTTGAAGTCCCCAAAATTGACATTAAAATTATTTGTCCTCAATCTCAAGGTAAATATCTAGTTGGACAAAAGTTGTTTTAAACTAAAATCTCCGGTGATTTTCATAATCTGGATATTCCCGGTGATACATCCTACCTGCTGGCATCTCTCTAAACCATTCAGAAAGTGGTGTTCCCGAAAGTAGGGTGTTTTGATGTGCGCCCCCAAAGAGGACATAAGTGAGTATGTGTGTGTGTGTGTGTGTGTGTGTGTGTGTGTGTGTGTGTCTGTGTGTGTCTGTGTGTGTGTGCACGTGTTAGAGAATGAAAGTAATCAAATAAAGTTACACAAACGGTGTGAAGGTACTGGTATTTGACTTTTCCTTCTTTCAGAGGGAAATATTTTGACTTTGTTGTATTCATCTGACAGATATAGTTTCTGTGCAGACCATATTCAACATGAAATATACCCTTGAAATCACATTTCTCAGGTAAAACTCCGTCATCTTCAGGAACTCTGATAAACCTTTTTTCATAAATGCAAAACCTTGAGTCTTAAGTCTTCTAGCCCGGCAAGTAAAATCCACCAAATGACCAAAAAGCATAAAAGTCTGTGCAGATTTTTATTGTTTTAATAAATAATTAATAATGTAGCTGATAGGGATTCTTCACAGTGATCTCTTTTACTTTTGATACTGACGGAACACTTTACTGTGTTAACTAGAATATGGTATTTGTACATTGTGGCAATATAATATGAAATATATCATTTTCAAAATAAAGCTGCAAAATATTGTGCAATCCGAGGAAACAAATGATAAAAACAAGCTGACAGACATTTAAGATTCCAATAAAAACAGAAGAAAAAATTAAACGAAACATTATGTTTGAAAAAAAGATGCCGACCTATGATCCTCTGACAGTCTGTTCTGTAGTATTGAAGCCCTCAGACCAAAGGACCTTCACCTTCAGTCTCAACTGTTGACTGCTGAGCGGCTGAGAGTCACATCTGACAAAGAGTTCTGCCACATAATCGTGCATACAGGCATCTCATGAAGAACTTTTAATTTAAAACATAATTGGAGCAGCATTAGCAAGTTTCACCTGCGCGTGTTCACTGCAAGCTGCACACACACGCACTCCCATGTCCCTTGCGTGCGTGTGGCCCCGGCCTTTTTGAGCCCTTTGCGAGTGTGTATTGTCTGGGCCAGTGATAGAAGTGGTTTTGGGGATGGGCGGAAGTGTTCCGGAAGGTATTTGTCCAGAGTGAGGGCGTCTCTGCCCTGAGACTAAACAGGATGGAACACAGCAAGGCAGAGAGAGGCTTAGCACAGCACCGCAGAAGCACCACACAAACTGGACTGACCAGGCTCGGCCCAGACAGAGCAAAACAACGCACTCTTAACATTACATCACATGCCGTTAACCAATCAGTGCTTACATTTATGAAAGTAAACTTTTAGAACTTCCCTGTAAATGCTTCTGTTTTTATAGCTTTGTGTTTTCTTTTATGTGTATATTATGTTTTAATCAGCTTTACAAAGCCTCATTTCCTGTTTTCTAAGGCAGTTTTTTTAAGGTCTGGATCACAGATTAAGCTTTTAGCGTAGCGGCTGCTGTTCACGGCTGAAGCTAAAGCCCGGGAACAATGCTTGAAAAGTTCAAATTGTTTGATTCATCTTCTTGCTGCAGGGTAAAAAGGTCAAGGAACATTCTTCCTTTCAGTGCTGCTTTTTTGTGCTTCTCTACACCCCTTTTCTACCCACTAATACGCAGCATTTTAATAACACAGGTGCATTTATCAGCAAGTGGAACATCAGAAAAGAAATGCTTTTCTCAAGTTTGTCATGGAGAGGCGGACCTTGGCTTTTTTTTTTTTTTTTTTTTTTGCACTTTCCAGGGGCAACTTTTTTGCATTGTCTCTTAAGAGCTTGGTCCTTGAACATCTATTTTAAAAAAGGAAAGGAAAACTTTCCATTTTTCCATACCTTTTATGAAGCCTTTCACTCAAATGTAACAATAAAATTTACTTTTCAACCTACAAATTTTAAATCCATTCCTTTCCTCTCCCCTCCTCTCCTTTCTTCTGGGGTGGTCTGCACTGATCTCTTAACTCTGACATACCAGTCAAAACACCACAGTGTGTGTGTGCATGCATGTGTGTAGAAGTGAGGGTATGATTCAGAACTCATAACAGTTAAACAAGGTTTTAACATACCACTATTTAGGGTTTCAACCAGCATTAAGAGAGGGGAGGGTGTTATGGGGATAGAGCCACCTTTGTGGGAAAAAAAAAAAAAAAAGATTTCTACTATTTCTCTATTTCAGTGTTGGAATTAAAGCCCTTGATCTGTAGTGAAAATGTAAACATAATTATAGCTCAAGACATTCTCTGGTGCTTTAATCCTTAAATAACAAAACAGTAAGATTTTAAATTGGTGTCTCCAAAACTTCATATTTTGTTCAGCAAATCAGACAAATCAGATCTTTGGTTTGGTGATCATAACATATCTAAACTTGGCTTTCTAATGTTTGCTTACCAATCTTTTATGGTGTCATGATATAAGTTTTAGTGACAGATGTCTCTACTGTTTATTGACAAGTGGTAGAAAATATCCTATAAGAATGTAAGATTTTCTTTTAGATAAAACAAATTCTAATGTAAAGCAGTATTTGGAGAGACAGAGAGTATGTTTTGAAGATGAATTCATCATTTGAGTCACTCTTCTCTGGTTTCAGCTTCTTCAGTGTGAGAATTTGCAACCTTTCTCTGTTTATTGTAAATTTATCATCTTTGGGATTTGGGCTGTTGGTCAGACCAAAGGAGACATTTTAATATATCAACTTGGCCTTTGAGATCTTTTAATGGACATTATCTGATGTTTTGGGAAATGAACAATTCATTATCTTATGGAGAAAATAACGATCAGATTAGCTGAAAGGAAAATAAACACTAGTTTCAGTCCTATTCTGATATGATTTGACTGTGGTGTTCACAGTTAGCGAGCTTTTCTGTAACTCAGCATCAGCGAATGTAACAAATTTGTTTTGAAGGGTTTTCATGAACCCTAGGGCCACGAAACTGACAGCACCTCGATGACTGTGCAAACTAAACTTTCAATTCAAGTGGAAAAAATACATCAAAGCAAACTATTATAACAGCAATATGCATAATAGGAAATGGGATTTGAGGTTTTAATCTTTGCCTTGGCTTGCATCCAGCACACCTGGCCAGGCTCAAACAAACACACAAACAGGATCCTCAAAGACTTACAGATACAAATTGGCAACAGAGATCACCAAACAGTTGTGTAAAGCTGGGCTCAGTCACTTCCTTTAAACACAACCTCTCTGTGGTTACAGCTTTCTCTCTCTCCTTAAAGGAAGAAAGAGAAGGGAGGATCGCAGTCGGCGTACAGACAGAAAGAGAGAGTTGAGGGAGGAACTGGAGGATATGAATGAAGACAAAAGAATGCTGAAAATGAAAGATCTTCATGAAGGACAAAGACAGTGAGGGGGAGAGAATGCAGGGATGGAGAAGAAAGAAAAAGAAAGGAGAGGAAGAAATATTTTTCGCCCTGTTGTTGACATGGTGTCAGCCATGGCTATCAGTGTTAGAAAAACACATCAGAGATTTGTTTGCTCTGTGAGAGTAAACTAGCCAGAGCAACGCCCTAACCCTGCATCGCTTTCTCACACACAAACACACACACTGAGAAAAACAAAGTGTGACGGGCAGGTTGGCTCTTGCAGCGGGGAAGCAGTTTGCAGAGCAGACAGAGAGAGTGAAAAGCATTAAGAGGTTGATCTAAGGCGTGGCTCACATGAACCTACCTGGTCAGGTGGGAAGGCAGAGACGCACGCACTTCTCAAGGATCACCAAGCAGCTGGACTTCATTTTAACATTTGTTCTGAATAGCCAGCAGGTGTTGTTCTCCAGTATGATCCTCTGCTGGTGCAAACTGACACGACGTAAGGAGAGCTGAATCTGTGCCATGTTCACGTCATGTGGAAGATTCCCATGGTTACGACTTGCAAGCACTGACGCCAATCAGTGCAGGAAAGAGCTGCACACACACGTTTATGTTGGTCGATGACAGGACTTTAGATTTTCATTTGGCATTATGGACATAGTTCTTCTATTGTTCATTGCCACATCAGATATGTTAATGATTATTAATTGTTTTTGAGAACAAACAGCAGCACAGGGATTCAGCACAGCAAGTGCGCTTACCCCTGAATATTCAGATTTATAACATAGTGCATATACACACCCCATTCATTCTCTTTATAAACCCTTATCAACTTTGAAATCCTCCTGAGTGTGGTGGTGATGGAGGACGGACATGAAAGAAGCACCCCGCTCATTTGATTGTATCTGAAAATCTACGCGATTGTGTGACACCTTAAGGTGCTGCTCGAGCAAGGCATCGGAAAGAGCTTCTGCCTAACCTTAATTTGTCTGACTGCTCACCTAAATACTTACATACATTTCATAACATGTAAGCAAGTATTGTTTTATAATGCCAGATCCAATTAAGGACTTTCAATTAAACTGTCCTTCTGATGATTATACTCCAGGGGTAATATTTAGATTTATTTAACACAACTGTATCAATTTCAAACAGTTTCTTGAGTCTCATCCTTGCAATCAGAGTTGCAGTCTTTCATCTCTCCAGTTTATGTGTTTATGAATGGGTCAGATTAATGTAGTGGTGGGCACAGTCTCCCATCAGGTTTTTCATGAATCCCAAAATTTGCTTCAAAAGTGGCACATGCCTTCTTTACTGTCTACACAATGTGTATAAATGAGGCCCCTGGTCTCTTTTGGGGGGTCCAGAGCATAAAAATAAGTACAAGACTCATAGAGAGAGTCACACATAACTATTCAATTTAGTGTGATGGTAACAAATGAAAAATGAGTAGTGATGAGACAACATCAAGTCTTTGGAAATATATAATAGAACAATAAAATAGTACTAACATAACTTAAAGGGGTCAGTGGGTGATGGTGATGAATTTAACTGCTCATGTGTAAGCACAACATTTTTTGTAATTCAAGTCTGTTTCATGAGTCGAGTTGAAAAAGTGAAAAATGCTGATGGACGGCTAATGTACTTACAGCACAAGGAGGTGACAGTGAGTTCTGTTTCGTTCCTGTAATTAGATTAGCTGCATCAACACATACACATCCATATTACATATTTCTGCGTTTGAATGGCTGGCTAACATCCTCTAACCCGCTAATAAGCTTTAGTCCTGTCATTAATACTGCTTGAAAGGCATTAAAACACTCTGATCTGTCTGTCACTGAGTGTCTGTCTGCCTGTGTGTGTGTGTGTGTGTGTGTGTGTGTGTGTGTGTGTGTGTGTGTGTGTGTGTGTGTGTGTGTGTGTGTGTGTGTGTGTGTGTGTGTGTGAGAGAGAGAGAGACCTGTCATTGGTTGAGTGTAGTACATGTCTGTCTGCCTGTGAACATAAACATTAAACCCACGTTAAAATACTGTTAATCCTTTGCTGTGACATACGACCTGCCTTCAAACACACATACAGACACATACAGGAACTCATCTGCCTGTTTTTAGGCAGGTGAGTTTTCATTCAGGTGAGTGAGTCGTTATCAGCTGTGTGAAGCCTGTTTTTCTAGAAGCTTCCTTGAGTGATAAAACATACACATGAAAGCAAAAATACTACAAAATTCTCCAAATCATTAAATTAACCAGTTCAAGAACCCTTTCATAATAATACAGATTTTATTTTTGTGCACAAAAGTGATGCTTTTTGTTCACTTCGTTGTAATGCAGAATTATGAAATCGTATGAATGAAGCAAGTGTTAGTGAACAGCTCATTCTAATATCCATCATGGGCCTTTCAGCAATACAATACCAGCATAGGGACATTTTCATATTCAGAGGGAAGGGGACTATTTGACATGTACCCACTTGCAGCCACTTGTATCATCATTCACACTTGTTAGCTTGAAATTAGTAAAACAGTGACCTTTTTTGAGCTGGAACAGTTGTTTGGGGACCCAGTGTTGAAATTTGGGTGATAAAGCATCTTTTTAAAACTTGTCATCCTATAGCGGAGGACAGCTCTTGTCCTTGAACACAGACCTTACCTGAAAGTGGCACTCTCCTTATTTCACATATTGAAGTGGGGGCACATGTTAGTGACACAAGCCATCGCTCTTTTATCTGTGTTGGTTGCAGCCTTGGAGAGCAATGGCAAGGTAGAAAAATGATTCAACTGCTCTTCATGCAAGTTTTGATTTGTGATGTACCCTGTGATTTATTAACTCTTTGGAGCACTATATTCCCGTGATTTTCCTGCTACTATGTTTGATACTATACCACAAGCTATTTGAAATGATGGATGTAGTCACTCATATGTTTCTGAAGAGCCATTGAGAAGTTCAGTGACAGTGGCTCCGGCTGTCGCCATCTTGGCACTGCCTGACTCCACCAAACTCCCTGCTAATCCAAAAATGGATAAAAAGCTGAAGTGTGGATGGAGCTGAGGCAGGCTGAATGAAGTCTGGTTAGTTAGCTGTCCCTCAAGTATGCATAATTTCATGTCTTAATATAATTTAAACGGGCAAGTCATATTGAAATTCAAGCCCTATACAGTTGTTATGAACAAGGAAATCAGCCATAGAGAGCAAAACCATCTCTGTTCTGGGCTGAAATGTTTTTTTTGTTTTTTTTTTTGCTGTAAAATTGAACATTTTACTTTGGGCGTCTGTGGGGAACGACTTGTTTTCGGAGCCAGCCTCAAGTGGCCATTCGAGGAAGTGTCTCTATTTTTTGAAAACTATGAGATGACTGAGACCACCCTCTGATTTAAACCTTTACCTGTCACCTCAGGACAGCAGCCATGTCTCCTTTGACATGTCCTGACTGAGAAAGTTGCTCTTACGGTGCCTATGCATATATAGAAATATCTCAAAATCCAGCAACCACAGAAGAATCTCCACAGGCCTCAACAATGCTCACCAGAGCAGTTGAGTGAGTTCAGTGTTGAGGCCTGTTGACTGTCTAACGTCTATTGTTTAAGACCACTTCAAACAACACTGAACAATACGCAAATTTAGTATGCAGCAGCACTAATGTTTTTTTTTGTTAGTTAAATTAATGAAATCATCTCCTCTGTAAGTTCAACACGTTCTCATGTCATCAGCACAAAGCCTTCCTGCTAGAAAGCCTTTCTGACACGCGCTTGATGTTGTCAGACAGTCACAGTTTGGTGTGGTTTAGGCTCTAGAACTGCTTGGTCATGTTTGGGAAAAATTCATTCAGTTTTGGTTTCTCACTGGACACAAACCCCAGTCTGCTGGGTGAAAGTCCTGTGTTGATTTATGCTACTTTTTACAAAAAAAATTAATGCTGAAAAAACAATACCTGGTGTTTCACGTAACTGATGTCATTGATTTATTTTGTTCAGCACATTCTTCGGCATTATACCTTCAGAATTGTATTGAGGTATTTTGTCTCTGCCCCTCACAAAATAACAGGTGGTGTGTGTATTACATGAGCAACACACACAATCAAGACCCAATCAGAGGGCCGTTAATGTGATCAAGCAACATTTCAATCATGTTCAAGACTGTTTAAAGAAATCAAGACATTCAGAGATAAATAGCAAACATTTTGCCATGTGTCAGTCATAGCGCAGGTCTGCTTAAAGGGAAGCAGAAAAGCAGACAGGAGCAGAAAAAGTGAGAAAGAGTGTGTCGTCCACAGAGTGCAGTCTCTCTTTACCTTGGAAATAAACAGATGGAAAGTGAAAGAGAACAAATGAGAGGAGAGATGAGAGAGGAGGAGGAGGGCCCAGACTGCTATCTGCCATGCAGAGAGGCATATTTACCAGCGGTGTTTTTCAAAAAGACATTTCTCTCTGGGAGCAGCTATTTGGCTCCCGCCAGGCAGCTGTGACAGGGAAATACATTAGGCCTGATTTGGTTTGTTTTGGTTGTTTTGGAGATGCTGCAATTATGAGAGACAGGGGGCTGGTGATTGAACAGGGTCAGTTTGATTCTTTTTCTTTTTCAGCCAGCCATCCTGTGCTCCTTTTCTGCCACTCTTTTGCTCTTTCTCTACCTGTTTCGCTGCTTTCCCCCCACCTTACACTCTTCTTTCTGCTGGAGTGAAATTGTCTGAGTTTTTTTCATACGTGAATTAGACCTCCTCCAAGATGTGAAAATGAAAAGATTCGTTCCAAAATGCTCCACAGCCGAAATGGTTGAATTGTGCCTGCTGAAATTTATCAGATAAAATAAGGGTTTTCCTGTCATGTGGTCAATTTTCACATGAAAATGACACAAATCTGAACTTAAATACTAACCCACTGCATGCTCAACGTTCATTTAGAAGGAACTTGATTATTCTTACATGATTATTGTGCCAATTTAGCCGACAGTCTGATTTCCAGTGCAGTAGGTCTGAAAAGTTATGTGTAAAACAAGTTATATAATAGATGTTCGCGTACTGTAACAAGCAAGTAAAGGTCTGATTTGTTAAGTCTCCAGCTTTGCTGAAATCTTCTGAAAATGTCTGAAATTCCCAGTTTAGAAAACAAATTCCATCATATTCTGGAAAAGACCAGTAGGAAACCTGTTTCCTCCTCAGATTTCATCTTGTTACTTTTCCAACTTCCCCTCAATTCCCCTGTCGAGTCAAGATGTCACAGTCTCATCAGGCAAAGGAAAGACAGAAATCTTACTGACATGCATCTTAAAATAAACAAAAAAGAAAACCCTCCACTGACAGCACTCATATGTTGTGACTGACACTGCTGACTGATTTACACATTTTTCATGAATGAAAAATAACCACAAAGTAATGTCATTTTATGGTAATTTCTATTTTCTATTTCCCTCCTCACTCTCCCCTCCTCTCACATGTCCGTCCTTTTCTCTCTTCTGTCTGTTATACTCCCCCCCCCAGTTTTCCTCTTTTCTCCTCTATCTTCTTTTTTAGACTCTTGTTTTTAAATAATATAAACGATTACTTTGGGGGTTTTTTACACTATGGTCTGTTTCCAGCATGAAAACAGTAAAGCATGAAGCAATCAGTAAATGAGTAGACTCTTTATTATAGCGAAATTTAAAATTCAAAATGTAAAATTGAAAGCTACGTGTGGAGGGGAATTGGGAAACTGTATGTTAATAGGTTAAAGAGAAGTACCATACAACTGTAGTTCCTCTTCCTCTTCCCTCTCTCTCTGGAGGAAACCAGACGGTTATGGTCAATAAATGGTGCTATAGGAGTAAGTGTGTGTATGTGTGTGTGACAGGGAGCAAGTTCGTGTGTGTCCATTTCAAAGACTCTTCTCAAACAGACCTCTCCTTTAATTCTGCCACCCAGCAGGGCACATACTCTCTCTCTCTCCTTCACACACACACACTCACACACACAAACATGCCTCTCTCTCTCCAACAAGGGGCTAATAGGGTGAAATGAGTGTGTCTCCATCTGAACAGTGGGTTCTCTTCAAGGCGGGCTCAGCTCTGAGGGCTCGGGGTCCTGCAACTGAATGTTGGGATTTGGCCTTTAATCAGCGACATCAGTGTGTTTCATAATCTGGGTCAGGACCCTGATTTGGGTCACAAGTAGATTAAATGTGCTCTCAAGCTTCTTCAGGAAATACAAACAGCCTGAGCTGCAGCTGAACAAGGGGCCTGTCACTGCATGAGTGTGATTGTGGAGCTGAAGATCTGAAATGATTTACCTTCAGAGACAGCTTATGGTGTGGTGTTAACGCCGATGAAAGGAAGATTTTTATCCTGCTGTGGAGATTTTTGTCTGAAAATGTCAACGAAATTGAAAAACTTCAAACCAGCACTCAAGAAAAACTCCGTATTAGGCCACTAATTGCAGGCAAATGACGGAAGAAGTGAAACGTTTTGTTACCGCACACACCTGTGTAACAGTGACTTTCAAGGGGAAAAAGTGTTTTCCACATGAATATGATGACCAGCAGGAAGTGTTTCTTTCCCTTTCAATTGCTTCACCGCTGCTCATGTGGAAACAAACTTGTTTTTTAGCAACGGTGACCTTTCTGATCCCAGGGTCACCTGACGAGCTCTAACCACAATCCCTCTGCCAAAGGCCAACCAGGAAGGTGAAGTCAACGTTTCTCTTCAATACAAAAGATCTCGCTGACTTCCCTGTTTACTCCCCCCTCCCCTCACACACACACACACACACACACACACACACACACACACACACACACACACACACACACAGGCACAAGCAAACATGCACACAGAGCAGCTGTTTAAACTATGTTTCCACTGAGACAGCACAGCGCTGAAAGGCAGCCTCGCAGCACACATGGTTGGACACAGGTAAACAAATAATCCTCAGTAAACAATACAACATGTTGGTAAACACATGTAGATGTGTGCAACGGCAGTTCAACATACGAAAGCATCTATTTTTCGATTTTTAATTCAGAAGTTTTCACCACAATGCCAGAGTTTTACCAAAAACCAGGAGAAGAGAACATGTTGCACCAGTTCTAGCATTATTTCACAAGCTTGCTCACACTCTGAGCGTGACGTCAGAGGAAAATGGTCGATGTGTCACTGCGGCCTGCAGTCCACTCTTCCATGATATGCAAATCTGCAAGTGCATCCACTTTATGCATTTGGATATATTTCCAAAACTACTAGAATTTCAAGTTTGGATGTGCGTAAGAAGATAATTAGTTGTATGTGTATATTTGCGTTTCCATAGCCACATTTTAATATGAGAAAAAAAGCATTTTAGAATTGTGCTGCTGTTATAATTGTCCTGTTTCTTCCATGAAGCCTCTGTCCCCAAGTGCCCCATGATGACTGCTTTCTGTAGGAAGTTTGAGAAACTGCCGGCGTAGTGATATGAAGTCATCATATTACAGTTGGTTATGTTTTGTCACCACTGAACTTAACTAGCAACTAGTGGATTTTAAGATATATGGCATTTATTCAAATAGGCTAAATGTGCCAACTCATATGTGAACTAAATGGAATTTATTGCTGTTACATACACCCATGTGTTTATTTTTGGAGGGATTTGTGTTGAAATGGAAGCAGGGAACAGTGAGTGGCAGCACGATATAAAGGCTTTGTCTTCAGTAATAGTGAAAACAGCGACCGCACTGTCAAGCGGCAGGGTCTATTTTTATCTGTTTCTGTCAGCCTTTATTGTATCTTCTCTCTTCTATGAAATTTCCACATCAGCTGTTTTGAGTTCTTGGTGTTCACACTGAGTGCTTCCACTGAGGTACAGGAAGTGGATGGAGACGTGCCTAATGTTACTTAAACTGCTTCAGATGCCAAGACTGCTCTCCTATGAACATAAGTCAAAACTAAATGAGCCATTGTGTTGTAAAAACATTTGAAATGTGTGTGTGTGTGTGTGTGCACGTGCGTGCGTGCGTGTGTGTGTGCTCTATCTGTCTGGTTTTAACTTTCCACCCCTCCTCTCTCTCTCTCTTTCTCTCTCTCTCTCTCTCTCTCTCTCTCTCTCTCTCTCAGGATTAAACATGTTTATCAATTATCACTCCATCTTGCCTCTAGCTCTCAGCATGCCACACAGCTAATTGAATCATTAAACAATCGCTACTCCTCAGGGAGTGTGTGCGCTTGCGACTCTGTGAGTGCGTGTGTGTGTGTGTGTGTGTGTGTGTGTGGCGAGAGAGTGCGAGGAGGGGGTGCAAAGGGGGAGTTGTTTGCAAACATGATGATGCCCTCGGGTGCCTGCAATGCTCTTGTCAGATATGTTTATTAATTTATGATGCATGCACTTACACACACACACACACACACACACACACACACACACACACACACACACACACACACACACACACATACACAGATGGGTCCTGGCAGTGGCTGGTAGCACCATGTGTTAGTCACGGCTGGGGGCCTTTCCTGTTCTCACACTAGCAACTGGTTGACTCGTGTGACTCATGGTGTGTGTGTGTGTGTGTGTGTGTGTGTGTGTGTGTGTGTGTGTGTGTGTGTGTGTGTGTTAATAGATAGATGCTTGAATACAGTATGTCCAGTCATGGTACGTATACAGTGTCAGCAGGACCTTAGAAAAAAGCATACTTTTGAGAATTAAAAAATGATCCTCTGTAGGCTCAAACAGGAGCTGGGCTTAGTTGCATCTCATCCAAGGGGCTTCTTCAGGTCTGACTGAGTGGTGGGAAGTCCCAGGTTGGAGTCACCTGAGGCTAAGTATAAATGACAGTCATTGCAGTTGTCACATCAGGCCAGCTGTGAATGGTTGGTAAATGTCCTTAGGAGGGATGAAAGGACAGTAATGTAGCTGGGGGGCAAGTTGGATATTTGTAGGCTAGTTTCTCTATTTTTATGTAAATAGCCTCCTTCACTCCTCTTTCAAACCATCTGTCCTCCCTGTCCAAAATATCTATGCTGAATAAGTGTCCCTTATGTTTCAGGTGGAGGTAAACTGCTGAGTCTTGACCTGAGGAGTTGGCCCTCCACGTTGAGCCATGGGTTTATTTAATGGGTGTTTAGTTTCACTGATATCCAGGTCTGTGCATTCCTCACTGACGGACTGCATCCTGATGTGTTCTCATGTGAACTTGATGCTACCATCCACTGAGCTGATGTGTTCTGTGAATCATTACACATCCTGGGTTTTGATTTGGACCCATGTGTCATCCACAAATCTAAGACAGTTGTTCAGTGCTGTTCCTCAGTTCAGGGCTCTGCCTTCTTACGTCTTCCATGTAGAAGACGGGTCTCTCACACAAAAGACCAGGGCTCAGTTCCCCTATGAAACCAATAGTCAGTTGTTGGTTGTTTTATCAGTCCACTGTGCAAGGTTTGGGGAGATCTATTGGCATAATTAGGCAGAAATGGAATATAAAATTTGTATTTTCACAAGTTTTGCAGCCGCTGCAGGGCTTGGAAGCGGATGATGAGGCGAGACTGGCTGCAATCTGTAACTTCACTTCAATGATGTGTTTTTTTTAACACAATGGACTTTCTCAGTTTCAACATTTGACATGTTGTCTTTGATCCATTTCCAATTAAATATTGGGCTTTTTTTGGAAACAGGGCTGTACATCAACCAAAACCACAGAAACTGCTCAAATGAGCTTGGAACTACCAGCTGGAATTACCAGCTTGGAAAACTTAATCGACCACTACTACCTGCAGAGCAGCATGCTTACTCATCACACTCACACTCTGAAACAAGGGAGAGTGGGGCTCTGAAATGATCCTTTTTGGATGGTTTCTGATACAACAGTGACCGTGATGCATGACCAGCATGCCCAAGGACTCGAGTGGACCTGTTTTTTGCTCAGCTGTAACAATGTGGCAGCAAAGTGATTGTAGCAGAGTGGGCACACAATTCAAATTAATGGTGTATCAAAGAGGCGTTTAAAGCAGCAGAGAATGGGGTACAACGGCATGTCCAGAGAACACTTACATTACACCTGAAACAATTTAAACGAGCCCACGGCTGCGTTAGCTAGCAACATATCCATATCGCTTAACTTGTCATTTAGCCCCCAATTAGTCCTCCCTCCGTCTTTTACATTAATATGTCTTCTAAATAAAATGCATTATCAATTCAAAGTTATGTCTAACATAGCTTAAACTTTGACCAGCAATCTAAAATCTTGCCTTGTCCTTTCAAGTCATGTGCCTCAAGTCTAAATCAAGTCTCAAGTCATGACTAACCTTCTGCATGTTTCAAGTCCTCACATTTTTGACTGAAGTCTGACTCAAGCCAAATCACATAACAGTAGCTGGACTGAAGAAATGTTTAAAGAATTTTAACCTTCATTGTTATAGTTTCCACAGAGCAGGCCTGGTCACGTGGTTCAACGTGTGAGCTTTACCCCCTCAGCCACTAATCCAGGTTAATGTCATCAATGATTACAGCTGATCTACAGTATTTCGAGTAGGCTGGTATCACCTTTTTTGAGGTGAAGTAAGGACCCATTATGTGATTGCTGCCATCACTGATTGTGGACGTCTCAACCCGTCATTACCGATGAGCCTCATCAAGTCTTGACCAATCGTACAATCAGAACTGCTTGATGCACTGCGTCTGTCTGTTCTAAAGTGGTTTTACACGATCCTTATCTCTATACTCTCCAACTGATGTAAAAACAAGAACCACCCTTCTCTGGTTTACAGGGCTATTTGATAGCATCATCATCTTCCAACATAGACAGCAGAAATGACTGCCCTTTCAAATTTTCTCTATGCTCACCTTATTTTTGGATGTGTTTTTTTTGTGTGTGTGTGTGTGTGTGTGTGTGTGTGCTTTCTCTTAAGTTAGCTACTCTAATAGCAGTGCAGGATTTAGATGAGATGACTGATGCAGTGGTAAACCTCTCCATTTTAACACAAGCATTAAAATCATTGTCCTTTTTCCAAATAAGCACCCTATTTAGAAAAAACTGTCAAACTATTTCACAGTTACAACATTTATACAGTACATCCAACTTAAAGTTCTTAAATCTAACATTTGCCTTTAAAATGCATCAATGCAACTTGCGCATGTTAGTATTTATTTACATATTTTAGAATTAGTGTACCCAGGTGAACCTCACATGTGTATTTAGTTATATTTGTGTAGAGTTGAAATTCTAATATACATGTTGCGTTTACATGGCATGGCACAAAATAGATTACATAGAATAAAATATCCTAGTGTCATATGGTGTTGACTTTTCATTCTTGAAATGAAAGAATATTAGTATTAGTGGAGTATTTGTCATCGTCACACTGCCAGTTGTGCTGAATCACATTTAATTCAGTCATCCTTACATGCCTAACAGCAAATCTATTTCGCTTAAACTTCATCCGAACTGTATGTGTATAAGATTCGTTCTCTGTGACAGGAAGACAGGCTCTGAAATTTAGCATTTTTTGAAACTTCTTGGTGCCAGGTGTGCAATTCTCTCAAGTACATCACATTAAAAAAAAACCCTGTGCGAAATCTAATATTCCATTTTAAAGCATGAAATGGTAAATGGGATTCATTTACATAGCGCTTTTCTAGTCTACCGACCACTCAAAGCACTTTATGCAACACATGACACATTCATCCGTTTATACACATATTTGGAGTTCTGTATCTTGCCCAAAGACACTTAGATGCGCAGACTGGAGGAGCCAAGGATTGAACCCCCACCCCTCTGATTAGTGGACCTCTACCACAGCTACACCTACACCACGATGAAAAGACGGTCTGCATCTTCATGCAGATGTAGTGGGAGTTTTATTGATATTTCTGTTTTATTGTTTTATTGTTTTGTGTAAAACATGTCAGTATGTAATCATTTGTCTCAGTACAGCAGTGCAGCAGGCTGCTTCATCTATTGAACACGTCCTGGCTTTCTTTACAGTTTGAGATTTAATTTGTTTGGATACAAGGATGCACTGCTGAGACTAAGGATTTTTACTTTTATGATACTCTACTCCTAACAGATATATTTTCCCCATCTGAAGTCTTTGTGATGTGCATGACTAACCAACAAAAACCCGGCAAATGTTCCCATGATCAAGAAATCTGAACTTTTGACGTGATCATGACAGGGACAAGAAAATGTATGCAGGATGTATACAATATAAGGAGTTATGGACGACTGCTGTATCGTCTTATCTCCTACAATCATCAAACTTTAGATTACAGAAATATGAACACAACCTTGCAGCGATGTATACACATTCATAATATCCTAACCCTAATCCCTCACTACTTTACCACACATGCACACAAACACACACACACACAGCTTGATTTACAGTTTGACACATCATGCTCTCAGGAGTCGGCCTGGCGTAAATCAAATCATCAGAGGACAGGGTGCTCTGATTTTCCATTAATAACTACAATATGTAAATAATCAAATCTTCTGCTCATTTCTACTTTATTTGGTCAAACGTACGTAATAGAAATGCTGCAGGTTGAGATAAAAGACAATGTGTGCTACAGCTGTAATTTCTTTTTCGTTTGTTTATTTAAATGAATATATCTGATTTGCAAGTGAGAATGTGTGAAACATACAGCTGTTCTGCTTAAATGAAAAAAGCACAAACAACAACAATCCAACCCCGAAGCTAAACGCTGGACTCAATCTGGATGCAGTTTCAGCTTCCTATGAGCATGCATGTGTGTGTATGTGTGATGGGAAGCCTCCTAGCGTGAGAGAGAAATCCAGGAGGAAGCAGACTGACATGAAAATTACGGGGCAACAGAGGGAGAGAAAGAGGAGCAGGACTCCCCCAACCCCATCTTGAGACCGATTCGTCACCGCGACAACCATCACCCCACCTTATTCTGGGATGTCCTGTAGTTATGTTCTTCAATTATGTCTCCCTCTTTAATGTCGCGACTGCACATCCATATTTAGTCAACCGCTGCAATTTTAGCTGCCGCGTTGAAATGCAGCCGTCTCACCCTGGAATCAAAGGACAGATCCTTCCTCAGGCACACACACACACACACACACACACACACACACACACACACACACACACACACACACACACACACACACACACACACACACACACACACACATTTACATTTATTTCTATATTCTTTCAGGCTACATCTGCAATTTGAGCCACAACAGGGAGATTTTCAGCATGCCAAGCAACTTTCAAGGAAAATGTGAGGTATGTCAATTTATCCACTGTACATGAGATATTTTATTTTTGTCTGCACTGTAACCCCTGAAAATATGTGGAATATTAAAAAAGGACCGAGGGAACAAATGAGACTGAAATCTGCTGCAACAATTATGTGTAAAGTGTAAAGAGGACGGTGAAAAAGCCGGATGTGAATTTAAGCTTCCCTATTGTTGATCCTTTATCAGAGGCTTTCTAGTAAAGTCATGCTTCAGAAAGAGGATAAGCCTGATATGTGTAAGCAAGCTGGAGAGATGGATGAAATTAACACGTGTTGCCAATAAGGACTGATATTGAATCAGTGCATTTATTGCCATCACACATTATGAGTGCTGCTGGGAGCCTAAAGAATGTTTTTTTTTACTGAATTTGCCAGGAAGAAAAATGTTAGCTATTTGATTTTATCTCTTTTTTCACCACTACAATTTGTAAAAAAAAGGTGGATTTATAGTTCATTTTATTGTGTGTGTGTGTGTGTGTGTGTGTGTGTGTGTGTGTGTGTGTGTGTGTGTGTGTGTGTGTGTACATCATACTGTACTGCCTGCTGCTTGTCAGGATCATTTAGATCACAGTAACTGCTTCGGTTACGGCTTCCAGCATTTTTATTTAGACAGGGCTGTTAACATTAAAAACCAGATCAGGGTTTCTGCAGCTCCAGCATCAGCTGCTGAAATTCCTGTTCCTGTTTTTCTCCTCAGGACACAGAAAATGTTCAGTGCCTCAGGGCAACATTTTGTCTTATAATGCAAATTTAAGTAACGGAATTAAAAAAAACTGAATTGCTTGTGTTTGCAATGTATTATTTACAACAGGATTAAAAGCGTACATGTAATGTGAAAGGGGTCGCTTGTACGGACAAACCCACACACAACTATCACTTGACTCTGAAAAACTCATCGTTTTGTTTTTCCAAGTCCTCAATTTAACTGTTTTAGTTCACATCAATGAATCCTAGCAGGGAGCTGTTTCCATTAAAAAGCTCCGATAAAGGCACTGTGCAGTACTCTACCTGCCCACCATCAAATGACAGTAAAGTGAGCGACTACCTGGTGAAGAACAGCTAAAGAGCGTACATTTACACAGGAGTGTGTGGAGACCTAAAGCAAGTGCACATACATTCATCCAAGGCCATGAACACAATTCCAGGCGAATGCTAATGTTGTTTGGTGTCTGCCAGCATTTGCCAGCACATTCACATAATCTTAAATGAATGCTTGTGAAAAATGCAGACTCTTTAAAAGCTGGTTAATATAAAGTGCTTTAATGTTTCTTTACTTATTTCTAGTCTACAAAAAAATGAGACCATCCTTCACAAAGCAACATGACAAAGTGTGTTCAGCAATCCTTTACTTCAGCAGAAACTGACCAACTGAATGATTCGTTTCTACGAACTGAAATATTCTTTGGCTTCAAACAAAGATTGAAGAATTTGTCGAATAGATTCATGTCTCCAACTGATGTAGCTTGTTTAATTCGCCTTGAGTAATGTCAGTTCGATTATTTAACAACTCTTTTTCCAACTGAAATGACACTGGACCACTCGCATCACAGGCAAATCTGACCTGTAGTTGGCTGCAGTGGGTAATAATACACACTGTGGTGAAATTCCAGACTATAAAAGATGGGATCCATGATTCTTTTAACCTAGAAATAGTTTTCAACTATTTCTTCCATATTGAGACCAGCATAGTTCAGGCTAAAAGAATGTAGTCCAAATAATTGGGTGTTTATTGAAAGAAGCATCAGTTATGAATCCAAAGCAGCTGCACCACTGAGCCCAAATGGTAGTTTCAAACTCTTGTTGTAAATTGGGGTGAGTAAGAAGTAATGGTGCTATTTTTGTGAAACCAGCAGATTGCAGTCAAGGCTGACCTGGTGCACTCTTAATTTGCTTCTTGATAAAAAAGATGTGCAGAGCCTTTGCCACAGTTTGGATGGACACACTGGGCAGTTTTACAAAAGTCTGGTGGTGGTTGCATAAAATTTAAGCAGAGGATCTGTCATATGTAATTATGGCTTGGCAGTGTGCAGCATCGCTCCAGTTAGGCTGGAGATGGTTGATTAAGACCTCCGATCTTGAAAGCAGTGATTTAGCCTCTGGGGGCAATGGCCAATGTTTTGGAGCTTCTGGTGTAGACAGTTGATAGCCAAATAACAAATATCAGAGTGCAGAATATCTTCAGTATACCAGTCATTGTGTACAGTGGGATTAGCAATTTATCAGCTAGTTTGGCTAATCTCTACTTCTAATAACAAAATCTTGTCCTTTTCGTCCTGATTCTGCATTCATATGATGATATATCTGTTTACAGAGATAAGTAAAGCCACTAAATCAGGCATGTTGTGTCAATGGTGAGTATGTTTCTCTTACTCTAAAAATACAAGACAGTGATGGTGAGAAACACCACCAGTATTTTATCATGTTCAGGACATTTGATGATTTTTTTTCTGTTGGATCAGCGCACAGATAATACACCACTACACACACACAATGAGTCAGTCAGTGACTCAGTTCAGCAGACCAGCTTGCTGTGACCCTCCACTTTCTGGCAACAGGCATCCAAATCTTTATTTCTGAGGACATGGACAACCAACAATCCAAATGAATGCAGGACACATGTGACAGCAATCAAGCACCTGTGACACCTAGGTAAAAGACAGTATTGACTGGCTAAGTTAAGTTTAAAGAGGAATAAAACATAATAAAGGGTTTTATGTGATTTCAGGGGTTATATGGATGTGCCTTCACCATATAAAGTGGTGGCTCAATGCACTCATTCTTGGCAGTAAGATTGCTGTGCGCTGCTGGATTGGCATCGACACAATGCCTCTTTTCCTTTTGTTGGGGCACACAACAAGGCACCAAGATAACAAACTGATGCAGTCAAGAAAATAGCGTCAGTGTGCCCCATGAAAGTCTTTCTTGAGTCTTTGCAACTGACTCAAGTGCATTTCTTTTCTCTCAACGACCCAAAATGAGGTGAGGTTGTTGATCACTTCTAAAAACTTAATCAGATGTTCAGATTTCTGACCCACAAGGTCACCCAGTAAACTACTAGTGATTTCTTCACTATGGGACAGGAAAAGAATTAAAGATTAAAGCACTGAAGCTGGTTAACCTGGTGAGTCAGTATTTCTGCATGTATGGATGTGTGTAAACATTAATGTATTCTATCTTGTGATCATGTGCAGACTGAACTGTACCTGCTACTGGTGACATTTTAATTCAACCTAACCCATAAAACTAAGTCTTAACAGTCCAACAGCCCTCTGAAATTGTGAGGACTGGTCAAAATATCCCTACTTTGTTGGTAAAAAAAAAAAAAAAAAAATTAAAAAAAAAAAAAAACTTGGTCTGCAATTAAAAGTACAGATAAACACACACACACACACACACACACACACACGCACGCACACACACACACACACACACACACACACACACACACACATTTGTTTGCACACTCTCTAGTGCCGCATTAGAGTGTTTAACCTCATTGATTAGGTCTCTTGATACAAATCAGGCTGATCCATCACTGATACCTCTGTTTACTGGGCGGAGATGAGTTGATATTGATGGATGACAGATTAATCAGTAAACACGGTGAAGAGAAGCACAGGGACACATACAGAGACAATGGCTGTATTTTCACTGTGGGCTGAAAATTCATTAAAAAGACACTGAGATGTGAGAGCGTGAATGTTTTTAAATCTCAATTCAACTGTTTGATGAGTTTTTCCAAGTTCTGTTTTTCTTTAACAAGATAATATGATTTGAGTAATAAGGACGACTATGACTTTCTCGTCAGATAAACATATTCAAACTAAGATGAAATGGAATCACAAATCAACAAATCTGTAAATATGTGTACTTAAGCATGAAGGAAACAGTCAAAACATCTGTGGCATATTCAGCAGCATATTCAGCCTTAATATTGAAATCAGAACCAAAGCATGTACACAGAAATGATCATTTCAGTGAAAACAAGATCTCACAAAAGTCTTCATCGCTCCACACCTCTGCTGCTGATGGTATTCAATCACATGAGCATTGATGAATACAAATGCATTCAGATACGCTCATACAAAAATGGGAGATTATTACATACAAAAATTTTTCCTAATGGAGGAAAAAGGTCTCACAAACTGTGAAATGTTGAATATATTATAAACAGCTTCACCTTGTACATTATTGTTGTATTTGATATTGATCTATTTTCCTCAAAGTAAATACTTTACAATATCTGTGTTATTTTGTTGATGACCCATACAAATAAATATAAAATAATAATAAAAATAATGAAAATCACTATTATTATTATCAAAAACTGAGTGAGCTTCTGGCAGAAGAAGAATAACTTCAAACTGAAATAATGTGCACAGGGTGATTCCAGACAGACACTGTATCTACTGATCCATGTGTACTGTAAGTATGGATGCACATATGGAGGAGGCTGTTAAAGAGAACCATTAAAGAGGAGAGGTATCCACATGCACTGACGCAACAGTTAGCAATGGCACAGAGCAATACATCTTTTGAATTTGAGCACACTTGTATGCATGTGCTTAAAAGAAGGTACTTTTTTACTGTTATGTTGCTACTTGTGTCTGACATTTGTTTTTGTACTATTCTTTGTACCGTTTGGTTTGTTCATGTGCTGCTGCTGTGACATGCAAACTTCCCCTCTGGGTTAAAGAAAGTTTCTGTCAAGGTGTTGCTTTTAGTTTGTTTTATCTAATAAACATGTGCATCTGTATAGAATGGAGTTTTTCATGAAAGTCAAAGTTCCATTCCATCTACCTGTGTGTCAGAAAGAAGTCCGAATGGTGGAATACGATCAGCAGAATGTCACAGGTTATATGTATGTTAGACTTCATCATTTCAGTCAGTTCAGCCTTGTTTGTTGGCCGATTAACTTGCAAACATCTTTGAAAGATTTTGTCTAAGAGGAGTTCATGTAAACCGAAGATCGACAAAACAACAACAAAACATCACTGACATCAAGTCACCTCTGGGCGTCTCGTAAGTCGATTAAATTCTCCAAATGTCACCAGTTTTCATGAGCATCTGACTGCACTGTAAATATAAAAAGAGTTGACTTAGTTCAAAACTAATGTAGCTGACATTGGCTCATTGTTTTTAGAAGTAACAGTGAAAACATCTTATTAGTATTATGAGTTTTATGAGGAACAGATACTTTGAGAAATGAGTTGAATCCCATCTCTCACTGATTACTTTTTCATCTTAAACTTACTGTAAAAGTTTCCATCTGTGCTTTAAGTATACTGAAAATGAAATACAGGAAACATACAATAATATGCAGCTTTGTTTGTGTACTTATTGATGAGCAGGGATGTGAACATGAACAACAACACCAAGAAAAAATCAAGTAAGTGGGAGTAAAGGGCCTAAAAATCTGTGATTGCGTGAGTTAGTAATACTTTTATTTTCATGTATTATTAAGATTGTATATTAATATCAGCATAAGTTTATTCCGCTTACAATATGGGAGTAGTAGTAGAGTAGAAGTGAGCAATATTTCTCAATCTATAACTTAGGTTTATTTGGTTTCAGATCAGTTTTAAGGCTAAAATGGCAGATGACTGATTGATCCTGACTGAACCTGATGAGTCACATCCCTGCCTGTCCACGTGTTGCTGTGTGCATGGGCACTGGCTGCCGGGTCCCGAGAGGAGAAACAGGACTTTGTGTGTCTAAATTCCTTATTTTCTGCTCTCAGGTGTGACAAATCAACAGCTCATTTGATCTTGTAACATGACTGACAGCCAGGGCTTTCAGGCGGTCAAAGGAGACCTGATCTTCTCTGACACCACTGTGTATGAGGTGCAGGCTGTCCTGGGGACGGGCACCTATGGAGACGTCACCCAGTGCATGAACTCAGCCACCAATGAAACGGTGGCTGTAAAAATCCTGAAAAACAAGGAATGCATTGTGGAGGCAAAGGAAGAGGTGCAACACAAATGATTTCTACCAACATTTCTCTTGTATAATAATTCAGTAACCCTTTGCATTCACACCAGATCTCTCTAACATCTCATACATTCAGGAGGCAATCCTTAAAAAGATGAAAGAGGTGAACTCTTTAAACAGTGTCTCTTGGAAAGACTCCTTCACCTACAAAGGACATTTTTGTCTTGAGTTTGAGAAGTTTAACGTCAGTCTCTTTGACTTTCTAGACCAGAGATTATTTCCGTCCGTCAGGTTGGCAGAGATCCGCCCCATCGTGCAACAGGTTTGTTTTTGCAAAGTCAAACTTCTGCACAAATTGCTTTGCAGGATCTAAAACAATGGATGAAGGGTGTACTTTATTACATCTAAAGCAATTTTATCAACAAAATACAAAGGAAGGATAGATTTTTGAAGTATGTTTAGCCCAATAATGATACCAAAGGATGGAGATGGTTGATACATTTCCATCTTCAGTTCTTTCAAATGAAGGTAAAAGACCTTCAAAGTCTCTGTAGTCATCATCCAGAGTGTGCACTGTGACTGTGGCTACAAATATTGGTCTTTCTCAAAACTGTCTCAGAAATTTCCTGCTTATGTGTTCATATTTTTGGTTGTTTGTAACTGCTGACAAAAGCTGAAATACATTTTTCAAGTTTTATTGAGAAAAGTACATATTTGCTCTTGTTATAGCTGAATTGTCATTGTGGGAAAACATCCATCAATAAAGTTGTCATAGTTTTGGTGATGAAGTGAACACTGTAGTACAGCTGATTTTTACTGTAATTCATGACTCCAGTTGGCTACAGCTCTTAAGTTTTTGACGAGTGCAGGGATCGCTCATGCAGACCTGAAGCTTGACAACAGCATGATGGTGGGCTGCTTACATCAGCCACTGAGGGTGAAAGTCATTGGCTTTGGATTAACCTGTGTCAGTCTCACAGCATGGAGGGGAGCCACTCTTCAGGGCCTTTGGTTCAGGTGAGCAGATGTGCAGGTAACTGACAGCACATCTGGATATCTGGGAGAGCTGTTTCACATCAACGAGGCCATTGACGTGAGGTCTCTGGGCTGCATCGCCGCCTGAATGTTGATGGGCGCTCCACTGTTCCCCACCAAGGATGAATATGATTTTGTAAGTATTCCACTTTAATAGTATCACACTTAAAACACAACATAAATGTAATTTTCAGCCATAATGAGGTAATATTATGGTGCAGTGCAACTTCTTTTCAGCATGTTCTTGTGGAAAAGGATATAAAAGATAAGGATTATACGATGTAAGATCAGTCTGCTTCTAACAAATGGACCTTGAAGTGAAGCACAGCGTTGTGTTGTCCCCACAGATGAGGCACATCTTCCACATCATTGGAAAGCCTCCAGATCATATGCTGAGGGCTGGACTCCACACAAAGCGGTTTTTCCACGCCAGCCGTGAACCGCCCCTGTGGAAATTGAAGGTATCATTATTTGGTCTTCATCTAGCTGTGTTTGTAATAACCTGTGTTTCTTTGTTTTTGTCTGGCTCTGCATTTGGAACACATGAGCTCACTCAAACATTTACTCTCTTTAGTCACCACGTAAAGAGGGAATTTTCTCCTGTAACCTGTGAACGATGAGCAGCCTGAGCGAGCTGGAGCAGGCAGGATGTCTCTTTAAGACAGCATTTTTTGAAATCTTAAAAATCTGTCTTTCTCATCCTGCACAGGTGTGTCACAAACTGTCCGGCGCTGAAGCAAGTGCTGATGCAAGCGACCGGGCGTGCTTTGTGGACTTCAGCATCGGTTCATGAAAATGAGCCACCTTGTGGGCACATTTGACAACAGCTCCTAGTAGGTGTGTGCGAAGATGCTGTGTGTGTTATCTCTGTGCTGATATAGATAGGTGAAGATGTTTGACTCAGTGATCGGTTGTCTTCCAGTGTGAAAACCAGCACGGAGAAGATGAGCATGTGTCAGGCCTCCGACAGCAGGGGAGAACCCTTCCTCCACAGTACCATTATCAGTGAGGAAAGGAGAGCCAGACATACAGTAAGAGCAAATAGGGTGGAGGAGATGTGTCTGAGTGTGGCAGCAGGTAGGTGTTTGAAGCATCTCCCTTTATTGATTATTTAAGATTTTAAATGAAGAGTTTAACATTTTGTGGAATACTTTCATTTGCTTTCTTACCGAGTGTTTGATGATAAGAATGACACCACTCTCATGAGTGTGCATTAACAATGGAGCTAGCCGATCACATGATGACAGCAATACTAGTAACAATAGTTACAGCATGTAGCTCCACATAAAACCACAATTTATCTTTTTCACATTGAGGTTTGTGGAAGAATTAAACAGCCTCAAGACAGCAAGGTTAACTATTTACCCCTGCGACCAGTCTTCATGCTAAGCTAAGCTAATCAGCTCCCAGCTCTACAAAGTTCTGAAAATGAAGTGTACTGTAGAAGGCAGCAGAGGCTGCCAGCTCCTCGGTGATCTCCTGTATTTACTGTAATCTCTGATGCCTCAAACGTTCTCATGTCTCATGTTGTCCTTAAAAGACAAAACAAACATGTCGTATATTATCCTGTCAGTTATGGCATCATAAAACATGTGTGTTACTGCCTGCATAGCAGCTAGCGGCAGAGAGGTGGAAGTGGCTCAAGTCTGTCATTGAGCATCTGAATACATGCAGAGAGAGAGAGAGAGAGAGAGAGAGAGAGAGAGAGAGAGAGAGAGAGAGAGAGAGAGAGGAATCTCCCTCATGTGGAGGGGTGGCCAAGGGCCAAGAAAGGTGTGTAAGAGATGTGTTGCCTGCAGTAGGCAGAAGATCCTCACAGGTGTGACAAGACAACCTTTTAATCACACACACGCACACACACACACACACACACACACACACACACACACACACACACACACACACACACACACACTGAGACAGGCTGACTGAATGGAGAGAGATTAAAAGAGGGAGAGTACACACTGTACAGGCCAAGTGCCAGAAAATCCATTTATCTTTTCTTGTGAACATGTGCATGTCTCCTTAGTGTTTCTCAATTTTTTATGTGCTTTGATTTACTGTTTCATAACTCCTGCTCTCAGAAGTTGGCCTGAGGATAATCAAATCATCATTTTTATCCATTAATAGCTACAGTACATAAACTAAACTGAGAGTCTGTCCAATCATCTGTTCATCTCTTTTTTACTTTATTAGTGAAATGTAGGCAATACAAATACTGCAGGTTATGATAAACGACACATTACTGTACAAGGAATATGTGCTGGACCTGTTGGACAAATGATGTAAAGAATATTTGTTACTGCTGTTTATTTATTGGAATTTATTTTGCCATTCTCCACTCTTTTCATTTGTGTCTTTTGTTCGGAAGAATAGAGCTACATCTAATTTACAAGTGAAAATGTGTCTGTTTCAGGTGTTTCAGATGAAGTCACAATGTCAAAAAACAATCCAATGAATTGTTTTGTCAATAACGATGCTTGAAATCAGAGCTAAAAAGGAAAAACTGTCACAAAAACATCCTGCTTTACAAATGTAACTGAAAATATTAGACTTTTGGCATAATAAAGTTATGCTATGAACTGAGAACACACAATGATTTAGCTTTGCTCTGATTGGACAAATCTTACTAATACTGAAAATCGTCTGTTAAAACTGCAATATTAACAAAGACTACAGCACGCATTAACAGCTGATTTACGCAGATTACAGATGAAATGTGATGTCAAACAGTTGACTGGTTCCCAGCCGAGACCCATTCAGACTTGACTCCAGTTGTAACAGCAAATGGCTGAAAAATGGCTCGAGCTTCAAACAGAAGTGAAGTGATGAACTCCCTGCACCGTCTTACTTCACATTCATATCGTTATCAAAAAAGCACAGTGTAAATGCATGCAAGCCTATCACTGGTTCTCTGCAATGGTCATAAATGATGTTTTAGGAGTCACTGGCAGTTGATCTATTCAGTCATTTCGGTATGAGGACGTGTTGGATATGATATGGATCTAAGGTCTGCGGCTGGAGTCGAACCAGAGCGCAAATTATTTCTGTTTTTTGCTGTTGCTGGTGTTCTTTTCAGCTGGTGCACATTGCACATCTCTGTTTCTCTGAAGCAGGGGGAGGCCACCCAGACCTGGTCCTGATCGGGGTTTCTGCCTTTGAAAAGGAAGTTGCTCATGACCAGTTGCTTGCTCATGGGGGAAAAGTTGGATCTCTGTGCATTAAAGCGTATTGTCTAGACCTCCAGGCAACCTTTATTGTGATTTTCCGCCCTATAAATACACTGAATTGAAATGAAATTGAACACACAATACACAATCATTTTCTCCAACTGGGTCAAAATCCAGAACAAGGTGTTTGCTTCATTTTAGCTGCTGAAAAGTCACTTCATTTGCATTTATGTGACATTGCATAAAGTTCAAAAATACGCTTGACAGCTGGATGCAAAGAACAACTAATCAAGTCCCATTTTTAACACACCTGCTGCATTGTTGCTCCTCCCTCAGGGCAGTTGGTTGGAAACTGACATTATCGCAGCTCAGATGCTGGTAATTCTGCCTGTGGCTGGAAGTCACCTGCCAGCTATTTTGGCAGGACGCCAGTGTGTTTTCAGTCAGTCTGATCTATTGTAAAACTACTTTGACAAGATATTTGGTTCTGAACCAACTTGCTGCTGCGGCCAGTTATCAAAAAAGAGAAAGAACCTCACGATAGCCGCAGGTTTAAGTGCTTATCATAAAACATTTTCTCCTCAGTCATTTCCATAATAACTTTAATATCAACAGATCAAAGTAATGGGATTAACTTGAACCACTTCAAAAGATGCAGTCAGACAATCACAGCATTTGTTCTTACAGATTGTGGGCCTAAAATCAAAGCGTGTCATGTAAAAACGTGATAACATGTTTGGAGGTGGGTAAAAGACAGAGGGAGCTGATTTATTGGTTTGCTGGCGTGCTGAAGAAAGAAAACACAGCTAACCTCCTCGTTCCCTTCCTCTCTGCTGCACCTGGTCTCAAATGTCAGACCTGTTTCACCTGGAGCTGCAGAGAGCAAACACTGTGTGCGAGTGGGTGTGTGTTTGTTTGTTTGAGAGCAAGAGAAAGAGAGATACTTTGAGAAATGCTATATGAATTTGAAAATATGTTTCTGATATGAAATCTAAAAGTGGTCTGTCTTTTTAGGGCAGGAAATGCAGCATCTCATCTCTGGCTGATTGAATTTTACTCTTGAAGTCACTTTAAGTATTCTTGTATGAGGAAACAGCTGCTCCACGTACAATGAAGGAAATTAAAAATGTGTTTTTTACATGAGTTACTGTTCCAGGTTTTACTTAGCAAAGTTAGAACTTATAAACTCAGCAACATGCTTCTTGGAACAGTCCCCGACATCTCAATATCTGCTGCTGCACTGACATTAGAGCTGTTAACATTTTCACTGAAATCACGTGCAGAGAAGGAGCAGTGAAGAGCTCGTCTTTTAACCAACATTTCCAGTAGCATGTGGTAGTTTAAGCATTTTCCAAATCTAATACATTTGGCAAACAGTGGTTTTATTTGACACAAGGTCCACTCAGTAGATGTTCTGTTGCTTTTGTATCACATGGTCTTCCTCAGCAGATGAAGTTCCAAGCTGTCACGGAAAAACGTCTGTTTTTTTCTGAGCACTTTGAGGGCTTCTTCTGTCAGTTCAGTCGGTCTTACAGTACAACAACTTGTACAACTGTGTCTATTGTAGTATTTCTGATGAGTGTATCGAAATAGTTAAGAAGCTCTGAAGACCAAATCTGCCTTCTTAATCCTGCTTACTAAGTACTGATTCAACTGTGTTTCCTCAGCAAGTGGAAGTGTCAGTGAACACAATACCAGACCAGATTTCATTTGCTTCAGACAAATACATGAGAAAAACACATTTTTAAAAGGGTTCAGGAGTAATATGATGGGTTTGTAAATGAAGAATAAATGTTTAGAAATGGGCAGACATTGGACATCGTCCATGTCTACTAATGTCTGTTTCACAGTAACTGAAATGTTTTGTTTCTCTTATTCCATTCTGACTATTTGTGGAAACTGCCAGATATTCATCTTGTGCAAGAAAAGCTGTTTGTCATGATGTAACCTATGTAAAGAACCACTGGATCTTTTTGTGAGCTTTAGCTTTACCATAGCATCACTTTTTCCATTGTGGAGTATTTCGTAGCCTAGATGACAGACATAACTTTTCAAACACTGAGCACAGAAAAAGTCAGAATCTGAAAACACCAATTGTGACATCTTAGTTTAAATTTGATGATCCTAAATCCCTGATCACTGCAAACACCTGATGTGAGAGTATAATGTTTGAAAAACATATCAATTTCAAATGCATATGAAAGGCCTGACAGACACGTCGTCTGCAGTGTACATGGTGTATCAGGCCTGCCCATCTGACCTGCTGTACGACAGAGTGACTGGAGTTTACAAAAGACCTCAGCCAAAAGTATGGGTGTACACACTAATGCAGTACTTGCGCATACACACACACACACACACACACACACACACATTGCTTGCATACACACACGATCAGGCAGGTGATGTTGAAGAAGGGGGTGGTTATTGTCTAAGAGGGAGGGGTTTGACTCTGTGACTGACAGGCCATTAGTTATCAGGGTTCGGTCAATTGTCCTGTTGACTGACGTCAGAGTGAAGGAACGCACCTTGTACTAAATATAACCCGCACCTGCTTTCTCACACATACACGCACACACAAATACACACACAAACACATGCATGAATAAGAGACACATTCACATATATGCAGAGTATGCATGTGGGACAAATGTGAATACAGAGGCACATTCACAAACACCTTTATCCGCATAGCAAGCATGCATGCTAAAGTAACTCCATACTTTACAAACATGAACTTTGACCCTCAGCAAACACCATACCTGTCTCCCCATCAGACGCACAGACGAGCACATGGCATGCAAACTGCACTGCTCCAGGAAACGTCTTGTGACATGAACTTTATACCAGAATTGCTTATTTACAATTGGTGAGTCATTTACAGAATACAGATTTTCATTTGGCAGATCACACTCATAGGAAAATCCTTTTCAGCTTAAATCTGTATAGCTCAAGGTGGCATGAATCAAGGTTTCAGCTGTTCAGGTGTAAATACTATCTGTGTGCCGTTGTGTAAAATGGAATCAATGTACAGTCACTGAGAAAGAAAATCTGATATCTTTGCTGAAACTAATGCCATTGAAGTATTTCAGCATGCTGTGTCAAATTCCTCTGAGTGTGAAAACATCGTTCAGTGATTTCAGTCGATTTCAGTTGTATTTACTTGCTTTCACACCGACCTTGTTATATAGATACTTATTTACTTTAAAAAAAAAAAATAATACAAATATTGCCATTGACCACTTTTATTTACCTTGGCTCAATTAGAATACAGTTTACAGGTTTTTAAAAACCCGAATATGACCCCTGGGTTACTCCTTTTCTAACCCGAATATTTGGTCATGTATACGCCTATCTGAATATCCCCATCGAACGAAACATTAATTTGTGTTCTGCACAAGTTCTATTCACAAGGAATCTTGGTCTTTTGAGTGCAGGTAGCATGGATATAGATGGCACAGCTCCGGCTCCAATTCCTATTTCTTCACGTTCTCGCCTTCCATTAATGAAGAAAGTGAGACAGAATAGTGTCACATACTGGTGGTGGGTCAGCACCAGCACCAAAGCGCAAACGAAGGCGATGTTTTTGAAATGCATTGCGTCATGACGTTTTTGATCGGGATATCCCAATTGATTACCCCTGTTTGCTCACGCATTGTAAACAGGTTATTCCGAATGTTTCAGAAACCGGAATATTGACCATAACCTGAACATTGCCTGCATGTAAGCGTAGTGAGTGAGAATAAAAAGAAGACCAGAATAAGCATCTCCTGCCTGTGAAATCCATAACAAATGCATATTGTACAATGTAGGTCAGAACAGCTGCCCTTGTCGTTTTCAATGTACACCCACATCAACGGTGGCAACACATGTTGGCGTAACTAGGCGCAGCATATTGCAACAGGATGCTCCCACGTGCTATTGTTCACTGGCTCATTCAAGGTAACACATCCAGGCTGCCTTGACTTCTCTCATCTGACGATAGCCCGTCGTCTTCTGTGGTCTTGTAGCTGCTACAATGGGCGGGAAAAATACTCTGAACTCTACGGCCCCATATTAAAAGAGAGCAGGAGCTCTCTTCAGGAGCTAGTCAAGAGCAAAATATGGTTAAAAGGAGGGTGAATGAACACAAATTCATCTGCTGGCCAAAAACACAAATGTTGCTCCATTCCTGTTGAACATGTTAATAGAAAACTATTTGGCATGATAATTTTATAAGGTGATTGCATCTTGCCAGCTTTTTCTGTTGCGCATAAATGGTAAAAACAAAAAAACAACAATTTATCAATTAATGCAGCTTTAAGACAAAGAAAATACAAAACGCGCTGAGCAAACAGGATGAAATGACGCACAGTATTTTTAACAGGAAGCTACACATATAAATGTGACCTCAATCCAGAGAAGAGGTAACACCACGATACGGCTGCTCTGACAACTTCTGCATGTTCTCATATGTCAACAGGAATTCATACCAAAGTGCAACAATTTGATCTGAAAATGGTATGTGTTCACGTGCTGCCGCTGAATCTCACCCACATTTAAATTAACGTCAAATTATGCCCAAAGAAGGGCAAAAAGCATATCTCCACTTCCTCCATCCATTTAATTTAATATCTGGCCTGGTGCCCGAGCGTATTGATAAAAAGTTGCCTTTCATGTTAGCAGTTGACGTTAGCATGATGAACAAGATACAGACACAATGAAAGCAGCGCCGCAGCCGAACGCTGTGGCTGAATGGTGTCCCGTGACAAAGAACTCAGCACACAAATGTTTGCTGCCAGATAGCAGAAAAATAAATGACTTAAGATGATAATGAATGTGACGCGGAGATAGTTTATTTGTTTAAACACACACATACACACCATACTATCTCCCTCTCACAGACGAACGACACACACTTGATGAGAATAAAACACAGATAAATGCATACTTACTCCACTCAATTAATAGCATTGCTTGAAATCCGTCATGCAATTACCAAACGCAAAATCACTGCCCTTTAAAGATACGGTAATGGTGACTACTAGCTTTTCTAAAAACAGATAGCAACGTTGTCTTGATAGATGCCGGGGAACAATACCAAAATCATTTCCTTAATTATCTCCTCTGGAACTAATGTTGCAGATATGTGAGTGAATTAATTATTGGAGCTCGATATAAGAGAGGGAGCAAGAGGGAGAGCAGCATTATCCACCACAATCTTTTTTTCCCTCTCGGCATTCATTAAGGAGAAGGAGACTGTCAGTCACTTGACGAGACAAAACCCTGATTTCCAGAAATCAAATTAGTGCTGAAAACAGAGAAAGAGAGGAGGGACAGAGAAAACAACAAAAGACAGCCGAGACCTTATTGTGAGCGTCAATGAGAGACAGACTGCAGCAGAGGAATGTTTCTTTCTCTCGTTTGTCATGTTTTATTTTGTCTTACCCCCTTTTTTTTTTTTTTTTTTTGCCACACAGCGGCTTTTCTTTAGGCAGCTCTTTCCATTCTCTGGGTCAGCTTCCTTTCAGGGGAACACTTCCTCTGTAGCAGCTTGGCATTATGAACATGACCTTGTGACTCTCTGTCACACACACACACACACACACACACACACACACACACACACACACACACACACACACACACACTAAGCTCAAACTCTCTTTCTTTCATGCTGTAATCTCAGCAACTGACTGATTACACCTCCTCTACACTATCCAGAGCGAGTCAGCTAGGAAGGGAACTCAATATATGTTGCACGTTGTGTTGTGTAATGTGAAATCTGACATCCACTTTGATATCAGACCGTTTGTGTCTCCGAGTTGGCTGCACTGACTGACATTGTGACACTGCCACTCCATGAATCTGCATTTGTAGCTGATTCCAGTGTACAAACCTTGGTGAAGTGGCATGCACTCACAGTTTTATGCATGTGGAGATTTCCGTGTGTACGTACTTTTCAAATCTTGTGAGTTTCAGTATGAAAGTCTTCAATACATTAGC
The DNA here is from genome assembly GCF_039877785.1 of Chaetodon trifascialis. Taxonomy (NCBI): domain Eukaryota; kingdom Metazoa; phylum Chordata; class Actinopteri; order Chaetodontiformes; family Chaetodontidae; genus Chaetodon; species Chaetodon trifascialis. The sequence goes on along the minus strand of NC_092059.1, from coordinate 22,486,096 downwards.
TCCCTGGTGTTTCCTGTGTTGTAACTGGCAGGCAGTCAAATGAAACACACTGTTAACTTGAATAAAATGATGGATTTCTCAACAACTCAACAAAAGATGTAACATCGGGCTTGTTGTTTTGACACTAATTCGCCATTATACACACCGGACTCAGACTGCTCTGGCAAACTAATTGTATGTGGTGTCAATGTCTTGGCATTGAACATTTTATTCACTGCAGTGAAAAGGTTAGGCAGCTCAGGACCTTCTGTCTCCGTGGTGAATGTCATTAGAGCAGGATTTCCAGGTACTAAGCACTACGGTCCTCATCCATTGCTCAGATACCTCTGCAGCGAGCCATCACCACTTCAGCCGTTGTCAGTTTCTGGATTCGGGGTTTTATATATTAAGCTGGGATTTTTTAAGCTAAGCCAAGAGAAGGCCAGCACTATCTCAGATTTTAAATGCAGACATCAGTAGCCGCACATTCCCAACCTCGAGTGCGGTCAGCTCAATTAAACCAGGAGTATTAGGATACTCTATGTGAGGATTTTAAGACATGCTCTCAGCTGCCCATTTTCACTCCATTTCTATCTCTGGATTCGTATTCACTTACATCAGAGACGACAATTCAAACTCATATCATGTGACGCTACAATGTCTTTCCCCTGAACCATTTGAAGGAAATCTTCCCAAAAAAAAGCCAGATCAGCAAAGGCTTGTAGATCCTGATTAGTCAAGTTGTGCCTCCAATTGAATGATTCATATCCCAAATTTTTGAAATCACTACCCCAGATCCTGTCCTGTTATATCTGGCTCATATTTTAGTAGTCTACATTATTTTAGTTGCTATGCAACAAAGATCTGACCTGAAAGTCATGGCTAACCAGCAACCATGTTACTACTGTGTGTCCCAAGAGCCCCAGTTTCTCTGGCTTCAGTAAACTGAGAGCAAATGAAACAAAACCTTATCTAAGTACAAATTTCTGTTTTCATAAGAGGAACTGATCCATCTGAAGTTAGCATTTAACTTTGATCATCTATACTTAGCCTCTATCATCCTTAAAGATGGATATAAATCTTTACTTTCCACCATTCCGGTCCTCTCCCACCATCTTCTATAACAGTCTTTCCTGATCGAGAGTCTGTCTCATGCACCAGGACCCATAAAGGTTTAGGATAAAATCTGCTGATAATATGAGTATGAAGAATGGAGTGTGTATTCAAACGTATAACTCAAAGGTCAAGGTCAGAGGTCCAGAACTATCGGAAATAACAAAATAACATTTAATAAGTCAATTGATGTCACACCACTACCATGAAATCAAGGCAGAAAAGGACAGTTATGGACAACCAGTCCATATTTATTTCTAACTCAAACATATTTTTACAACTGCATTTGCATTAGTTGTAGAAATAATGTACCAGAGAAAACAAGACCCTTTCAATGGAAGTAAGCCCAATTAAAACTTTCAAATAATAATTAGAACTGATTTAGGCCTTATTAGCCTATTGTTGTTTCATATTTTCACTTTTTTCGAAATTAATGTTATTTTTATGAGTCTACACGAGTGTAAGCACATTTCTAAATGTATGTCCAACCTCTGTCAAGGAGGCAGACAGAGCTCAGTGCAAAACCCACAGTTCAGCTACCAATGAATGAGTCCTTATCTCAACAAAAAACTCCTCTTCAGGATCCCACGAAGCAAACAAAAATATTCAGTTTGAGACTCAATACAACAGTTGGACAATGAAAATGAACCCAAGTGACGCCTCGTGTGTCAAATAGACAAGCTCAGTGAGTCTCAGTGAATTTCTGTAGAGCAGGTGAACTACAAATTCTGGATATTTTTGGCTCGTTGCCAAGTGTTGGCAAGTTAATACGCAGTCATTCTCAGACAAACTGGGCCTGAGTCATGTTAGATGTAATTTTTCTGAAGTCATTCATACATGCAACCTGCAGTTGTTAATATGTCCAGACTGACTTGCCGTTCGGTTCGGATTTGAGAAGCCCTGTTCTGCCTTCGGGTTTGGTGGATTAGTGCCCCCTACTGTGCCTTTTAGTTTTCTTTTAGTTTGACACTTTAACCCAGAACAGTATGTTTGCCATTTCAGTTTTTAGTATGCAGCTACATTTTTTGCTGAATGGTACGAAAACCATCTGCTATAATCCTTCCTTTTGTTTATGCTTTTGAAAATGTTTTCTCTAACTATTAGTTTAGCACCGACCATAGAACTTGATCTGGATAGTATTTTGTGATGTATGATGTATTTCTGTATGTTAGAATTATGGTATCCAGTAGCTGCTATACCACACACCTGAAGCCTTACACTGCAGATGCATGGTAGATGCATGTGGAGTTTCTGTAGCAGCGTATAAATTCACTGTGTATCTTGCTTACTGTATTCCTTTGTTTATATTCTTCAGTTTGACTCCTATTCACACTGTATGTATTTGAGGGTGCCACCCAATAAAGCACCAGGAGCTTGGATGCAGTACCCTGACACCAGCATTCATGGGAATGGAGTTTGGCTAACTGAAACACACGTCCTAAAAATTCACTTTTACTTTTCCTTCGATAGAAAAAGTTGCAAGGGTAAAGATCTTAAAAGGTCTGCCATTTAAACCTGATTATGCTTCAGGCACCTTTGGACTACAGATTGGGTTTTGGTTAAAACACAAAAGTGGCACTTGAAAACTGTTTGAACTGCATTTCCCAGAAATCCTGTGAGATGACATCAGTGAAGTGCACTCATGTGCTTGACCAGTTAAGCCAACCTGATGCTTTGTATCAAAGAAAACCACAGTGACATGACAGCATTTAGCTTATAGCTCATTTTTGTATTTGTATCTGGTTTTGATTTGTCAAATAATGTGTATAGAGAAGTTTTAATGCACTTCACCAGAATTTAATTTGTACGTATTATGAGAATTAATGGAGACTGCATTACAGTATGCACTTCTTTCTGTGCTCCTGTCTGACTTGTCTTTTCAGCATTCAGTAGCTTTGCTCACATACTTTGGACTTTCAGATCTTTTGTTGAAGTCTGTGTCCTTCCTAAATGCAATTTACACCTTTTTTTGGTGAATACACGTAAGTAATTATTCAAAACTCATGTACATGTGTTGTTGAGAGGTATCTTCCTGCTCTCCATTTCTCCCCAGGCACAACCAACAAAAACTTATTGGCTAACTGAAACTTAGGATGGGGAATAAAAAAAAAAAAAAGAGCAAAAGAGATAGATTTAAAGAGCCTGAGTGCTAATGAAAGAGCTGGAGTGTGAAAAGGCAAAAGTGAAACTTATTTGAGTCAGATTTCAGCTGTTGACATCAGCAATAATGTTGTACATTTCAAGCATGTTTGATACAGATGGGGTTCATTCAAGCGCTGCAGTTTGATGCTGACCTCTGACCTTCAAACAACAAAACAAGACCTGCCAACATGTATGTTCTGAAAACAACACATCGGGAACCAGTGTGGTCTTCTAGAGGACGTGTGTGAGGATGAGGACACATTTCATATTACTGCATATAAGCAAATCCATCCATCCATTATAACATCTGCCAGTACAGCTGTGCAGTGAACAGGATTATCAACAAGTACCATCCCGTCAGTGACCACAGAGCTTTGAGTCCTCAAGGCTCCCCAACCCCTCGCTCTATCTCTGTCTCTGTCTATCTCTCTCTCTCTCTATCTCTCTCTCTCTCTATCTCTCTCTCTCTCTCTCTCTCTCTCACACACACACACACACACACACACACACACAGTCATCAGTCAGTCATCCATCACACTGCTCCGTCAGAGTTCAAACTCTGTCAACCAATTAGGTGATAAGGTCTGACATCACAGGGTGGACCATGATCTCTCTGATCTTGTTATCAACATGCCAATGGCAGTTCAAATTAACGCCTTCACACTTGTGCATTGCGGTTATTAGACTGACACACACACATACTGGTCAACACTTCTAATTGGAGGAAAATTAATTACCTAAGCGGACAAACAAGGCGGCCCTCTTCATCTTTGTTAGTCTGTTTTTTTCTTCTCTACCCAAGGTTCCAGGGAGTAGTAACAACAGATGAAAAAAAAGCAAAATGAAGGATTTGAGGGTCTTTAAGGCATGCATGCTCAAAATGAGCCATATAGATTCTCTATTGTTGGAGCACAAAGCAGCTTCACACTGCAGGTAGCATGCAGGATTAAACAGGAGAGAGGAGTGGAAGGGAGAGAAATGGGAAAAAAAATGATAACGAGAGGTTAAAAAAAAACACAAGTGTGTTTGGTTGGTGAGCGGCAGCATGAAATGAAGACATGGGATCGCATTTCCATATGAACGAAGCACAGGTGGAAACACACACATATGTGCGACTTACCGTATATGCAAAGCATGCACACAGTGTTCCAATACACTCTCAGGGACACACACCCTCCACATACACAGCTCACCCTTACGCACTCCACCTTCTGCACACACACAGTCACCCACTTACCCACTTGCTCGCTCACTCCGCCTTACAAACACACTCACAGACACACGTATACACCCTCCACCCTCAACACACACCTACCACCCCACCCCTTCATTAATACTTTCCTCTCTAAAGCAAAGGAGAAAGCCCTCCAATTATAAGCGACTCGTCAGCAGACGGGCTCAGCGCTGCAGTTATTAGGAGCTCATTTGGCTAAGCAGGGCTAAACACAGCGCACCGTGGAGAGGCGGGGGGGGGGGGGCACAGGAGGAAGAGGAAGATGCACCCTCTCTCTCTATGTCTCTGTGTGACATTAAAGGGAACATCCCTGTATTCTGTCCTAATCCAAACTGATTTGAGTTGGCATAGGGGGGTTTGAGAAGCAGTACTGGATTATTTGTTTATGGTGGGGGGGGGTTGGAATGCCTCTGCTTCTCCAGATTTACCATCTTATACCGACTCGCGGCTCTTAATCGCCTCTCTTCCTCCAAACACAACCCATTTACAGTTCAAAGCGGCAGAGCCTATATCTATTGCCGGCTATATTACGATTAGTATTAATATCATCACCATATTCAAGGCTGAGAAGTCTCAGAGGGGAATGAGGGAGGGGTATTCACAACAATACTGTTGCTGCCCAAATATGGCGGCTTGCTTTTTGAAAGCATGACCTTAACTGAGGAGACGTCTCTTGCTTTAATCATAACTGCAGCTTTGCCTGGTTCGCAGGGTTAGAGGTGTTACTCAGCACTTTCACACATCCCCCCCTCCATGTTGGAAATTAGACATTGTATCCAGGAGGCCTTGAAGCAGGAAAAAGCATGGTAAATAATTAGAATAGCAGGTGTCTGACATTGTAAACGTGATGGAAAAAAAAAATCAAACTTTTCAGACAGCAGAAATTTTCTCTGTTTCAATATCTCATCGGTCATTTTTATAAGTATCTCAGGGTCATTAACTGTATGTAGAACTGTGAGGAGATACAGAAAAAGAGATAGCACTTTAATTTCTCCTCCACTTAAACATCTCCAGGTTAGCTACTAGTTCAGTTACTGTGAGAGAATGACAATGATGGTGTACACTTATCACCGACCTTTACACGGTCAATTGACATAGATGCTTCAGTGCCATATTATGACTAATACATAAGCTCCATGGTCTAAAATTATTTTTAAGACTCCTTTATTGCAGGTGTTAGTTCATGACCACACAAATCTTTAAGACTGACTCCTCATTCTAAACTGATTATTCTGGGTCATCAGTGTGACTGAGACTTTTGTAGCCGCGCTGTCCTTGAAGGTGAGTCTAAGTGCTGCTGTCAGCCGTGACGTACAGGGTGTCAGTACAAGCTCACTGAGAACCACAGACACAATCATTATGTACTAACCTGCAGACACGGGGTTGATGAGCTATTAATCTTACATACAGTGCTTGTAGTCCTGATTTCTTAATGAACTGGATGAAAAAGTTTCAAGCAACAGACCTTGAATCCAAAAAGTGAAGTGAAGTACACAAGCAGTGCTCTAATGTCAGAGTGACAGTGAAGGCTGCTGTCGTTGTTTACTGATGTGCATTTCAATAATGACGTGACAAACTGAACTAAACCCAACTGAACAAAACCATGCAAATCTGCAAAGTGAGTCCAGATTTTCTTTGGGTTGTGGTCACACTGCCATCAGTTGGACTGACTAGCACAAAGACGGATTGAGACATTATTTTTTTGGAACACTGTCCCCCAACAAGAGAATCAATCCTGTAGCTGCACACAAGTGCGTAACTAAAATAGAATACAATATCAGCTTCATATTGTTATTCTTTACCAAAGAAACAGAAGCTTGACAAATAATATCTCATCACAAGGTCTAACTTGTTTCCAAACCGTTCAACTGCGTCTTGTGGCCATCCTCTGCAGTCGGAGTTTCTCAGCTGTCACGCAGTTTAGCTATTATCACGTGAGAAAAAAATACCTCTATGACAACTGTGCTTAAACCTGGCCAAAACTGCAGTACATTAACTGACATGAATCAGTAAGCAGAGAAAGAAAAAGGTCATATCAGAAAAACCATAAACAGAGGGAACAGCAGATACATGTAGAGAAAGAGAAACTAGTAGACAAATGACTGAAAACACAGATTCATGAAAAAAGTACAAGGTTTCCAGAGAGACAAATAGAGCTGGATGGGGAAGATAAAAAAAGCAGAGGATAATAATTGCCCTCCCTCTGTGGCACTCTGGTTTTTAAAGTGTGTTTTTTACGTGTCTGCGTCGTCGTGCTGCACAGCGGGCTTCCCTGGCGTGGTGCCAAACTCCATCTCTACTCACCCAACCCAATAACCACCCAGCTATCTGCACCTGCTCCAATTATTATCCTATTAGCAACAAATACCACACAATTACCACTAGAAACCCTCACACCCAGGCTGCCACAGGCTGTAAAAATCCAGGGAGAGAGAAATTAGCAGGGAGCAGCAACAGCAACGATCAGACAGCAATTAATCAGCAGAGACACATCTCAGTGTGGAGAATACAGACAGAAGCCCAACACCTTTAGCTCTAATGGAGAGGGCTGATGAACGGAGGGGAAGGTGGGAGAATACAGATGTGCCACAGAGGAGAAGAGAATTATATTTCATTGCTAGTTTCTGTTGCACAGGTGGACACAATTTTAATAACTCAGGATCCTTGAAAACCATTCAGAGCCTTTCAGGAGCACATTTGACTGGTGACAACATGTGAAAGATGACGCAGTTTTAGAAAGGCTGATGAGCTGATATCAGAAAGATCCATAGATCCTAAATTTGATGATGCAAGTAGAAACATTCGTATTATTTGGCAAAAAAGACTTTGGAACGTGGGCCAACGTGATTGGGTACAATGTTAAAAGGTGTACATTCTGTCGACATGGAAATTAATTGTTGGAAATATATTAAAGAGAAGTTTGGTTATACCATTTTCACATTATACCACACCTCCTTCAGTTTACTAAAATGATTTTTTTTCTCTTTTCTCTTTTTTCTCTTAAAACAAATAAGAGTGAAAATGGCCACTGGTTCATGCACAGAGTGATCTGAGAGCAAATAAATGGCCCCTAAACTTCACCGCCCAGTTTATCTGTTGGTTTTCAGAGAAAATAGATGAAAGAATTGTCAGTTTTATGCTGTATCCCTCATAGGAAAATTACAAGGAAGAAATAAGTGCAGATCAGAATCAGTTTCAGGGGCCAAGTCAGTACAAAGCAGGATTAATTGATTGTTCTGGCCACTTGGGAGCAAAACAAGCTGTAAACACAACATTGACATAATATCACCTTGTAAAGAAGCAAACAGTTGTCTAGACGCCGTGCAGATACAGAGCCACATTAGCATTCTTTTGGAGTCATGATCCATGGCCACGTCTTTCCATCTTTGCCTTGACATCCCGGCAGACAAAGATTACAGGCATGGCTCCGGAATAAACACTTCACCTGACAACAACATCCAGGCTGTCTCTGCCTTGTCCTGATATGCTGAAGATGTCCAGCTGATACAAAAGCTAAACTCGAGTCTTAAAAATGCTCCCAGCACGCCAAAATATACCTGCAGCGCGCGCGCGCGCGCGCACGCACACACACACACACACACACACACACACACACACACACACACACACACACACACACACAAATGGAACCACTAGTATTCATATTCAAATGAAAATTCTTATCTTTCAAATTGTGGCTCTTCCCTTCAGTTGCTTTTAATGCATGTCGGAGAGATTGAAAAGTAGGTGAGCAGACAGAGAGAGAGAGAGAGAGAGAGAGAGAGAGAGAGGGAGGGAGAGAGAGCGATGCTGAAAGGAGAATTTGGGTGAGTCCAAGGCATCATCACACCCTCTCCCCAACAATTTATCAGTCGAAAATTTGACAAACAGACAGACAGACTGACCGACAGACAAATTTCTTTTGCAGGCCCGTTAGCCACGCCCATGATGGCTGTCAAAACAGCAGTTAGAGAGAGAGAGAGAGAGAGAGTGTGTGTGTGTGTGTGTGTGTGTGTGTGTATCTCCCTGTCCTTCTTTAATGAAACAGTTATGTGCTTTTGGAGACAGTTAAAACTGACAGAAGCACTCTGACCAAGAGGTCTCACACACACACCAATGCACACACACACACACACATACACACAAATAATTTTCAGGGAATGCGGCAAAAATGTAATGTGTCCTTTGGTCTTTGAGACACACTGGGTTCTTTGACATCTCTCTCTATTTCTCTATCTGTGTGTGTGTGTGTGTGTGTGTGTGTGTGTGTGTGTGTGTGTGTGTGTGTGTGTGTGTGTGTGTGTGTGTGGCCTCAGGCTACACCAGCCGGCTGTTCCCCAGACTAATTCGCACAAGGCAAAGGTCAACCAGAATTCCTCCAAGGTCACTCAGTCTCTGGTCTGTTTTTCAGTGCTCGTCCTTGTGTGTCTGTGCGTCTCTGTGCTCTCTCGATTTCTTTTGGTTTTATTTGTCTCTCCTTCAGTCTGTAGAAAATGGTTCAGATAAAAAGAACCCTGGAGTGAAGGTAGAAGAATATTTATGCATTTTCTCACTCAAACGTGTCTTGAAACATCACTCTATTCTTTACACTGTAAGACGCCTCAAGATTGTCAATCATGTCAGGTTAGAGGACGTGTCTTGGAATAGAGCGGTTCATGTTTGTTACTGGCCTCAACCAGACTACAGAAAATCTATTTCTGTTCCTATGTACCAGCTCCATAGTAAGGATGGTGGTGAGGCAACTCCAGAAAGGTCTTAGAAATCCTAAAGTAACTCCATTGATTTTTGGTAAACCATCTGCAAAAACTAAATCAAAAGCAGTTCATACTACATAGTGTGTACTATTTGTACATATGTATTACTCTGTACTATCTACTTTATGTAGTACAGGTTGCAGTTTCAATCAGTATCCATGTTGGCTGCACCTGTTTCACCTGCTGTGGCTGGCAGCTGTTTGTTACGATTGTTCATTTCACAAATGTCACACAGCTCCCATTCACAGTTTGACCACCACCGCCTGTTTTTTCAGCATCAGATACAGGTTCAGCAGCAGTTCTGAAGCCACTTGTATGACCTAAGTGTACGTCTGGATCTGAAAGTACTGAAACTTTTTATGTAGCATTGGCCCTTACAGCACCATTAATCTCACTTTTGGTGAAACATTAAAATATTTATGACTTCACTGTTGTTGCAGTGGACGCTTACTAAGGCAGACATTTAAATATCAGTAGTAACTTAGGGTCAGAGGTCTTTTTCTCTAACTTTTAGGCCATTATCGCCAAATCGTTAGATTTAGGATAGAAATAGATGTGTACACATTAAGATAGACTTTTGAAAATTATTGCCCATCAAAACTAGAAAGTAAAAGAATGGATATTACTGATAAAATGTTGACATTGTTTAAGGGAGAATTAAATGTGTATGTTGATGGAAGGAGCTAGCAGTCTGTAAATCTATTACATAAAATGATTTATTACCTTTTTGGTCTTTTACATTTTATGTATATGTATACATATGTATCAAACTGGTCAAATAAACTTGTTCCAGATATAAACTTGAACTTCAGGTGATCCCCAGTAAAAACATGAGGTATAGATTAATAGATTTTTACATGCAGCTTTCAAAATCTGTTGAAGTAGAGGTCAAGTTCGCATACATTTCCATGAAAATGCAACCGTCACCATCTGTCATCTCTCTCATTCCAATTGGTGCCATCACTTTGCTGTTTTTGAAGGCTGCTGGTGACTTGATACGTTGACAACCCTTTTGGCTGTTGTCATCATGAAATGTGAAATGTCCTGTTTTGCTCAGAATGGGTGAAGCCTGATAAGCCAATAGACCATTAAATGTGGAGATGCGTGGGCTAGAGGGTCCACTGTGGTGTCCTGGATCTTGGGTCCAGGTCTGCTCTAAACTGAAGAGCTTTGTCATTCAGATAAAAATGTTGTTGTCGTTCTCCAACACTTGCCAACTATATCCAACAGTAAGAAAAGGAAAACTTGACACCAGCCCCAGTCCATCCATCACTGTACTGTAGACGTTACCAATAACCAATCAATGCACATCACAAATAAAAGTTTCAAGAAGGTTCTGTGAACGAGGGAATCAGACATGACCCCAATCACATGTGAGAGGTGTGAACTCAGTCCAGCGGTGCAGGGTCACGGCCCTGAAGAACACTTCAGTATTTCAAGTGACTCAATCAAAGAATGTTTATCAAAATAACAATCAAAGGCTAAATAACCTTCTCCCCAATCCATACCTGACTTTCAGTGAGACATGAGTAAATCAGAGGGTCCCTCTTCCCACAGGGCCACGAGAAGTGTTTAAAGTTAGCTGCTGTAAACAGTCGAGGTGGCTGACCTGTGAAAGAAATCAATTTCAGAGATTTATTGATTGACTCGGAGACAGAGGCCAGACATTCATCCAGCGTGGCTGTAAATCTGTGCTCATTTCCAACCCACACACTGGCACTTGACATCATCACTGACTCACACACACACAAACACACACTGACAAAGTCTTTATGTCATCCAAATACACACAACTGGAAAATGTGTTTAGATTTTCTTGAAAAAAAAAAACAAAAAAAACAGCAGCATTGCAGCAGCAATAGAAGGCAACACATAGAATAGCTAACCTACAGGAACATTTATATCAACTCCTGTTTGCCTCTTTGCTGGCTCCTGTGCTCCCATGACCTCATTTAGCCCCCTTCATCACTCCTCTCTCTCTTCTATTCACATCTTTCATCTTTCCTTTCCTTTCCTCTCCTTTCCTTTCCTTTCCTTTCTAGTCCTCTCGTCTCCTCTGCCCTCAGCCTCAACAAGAAAAACACATCAAATGGAGCCTTTTCATTGTTTCACATGCAAATTTGGACCAGAATCAGAATGAAATAAACGTCTCCCTTTGTACAACGTTACTGCCTTCATAAGTGACTCACTCACACACAATAGAAGAAATGTCTCATTTTATTAAGACACAATGGCTCTTTGGCAGCTTTTGTCCCCTTCCAGCTCCCCACCCCATTCCCCTCTTGGAACCCCCCCACAATAAAGTGCATCCCAAAATTTTCAAGAACTCTTATTAATACTAATCGTCATGCGGAGGCGACCCCTTACATGTGCATCATGGGAAATGAGGGAGGTGTCACAAGGAGCAATGCTGTCGTGTTCTCTCTGAGTGAGTGAATAAGTGCTACATGTCAGCGTCATGTTTAAAGACGCGCTGCATGATATCTTTGTCATCAGGGCCGACAGAAACCACGGCTGGAGACGAGCGACGCGTCCGCCTGTCACAACAAACCCCTGCAAGAGGGGCGCGCGGCGCGATGGAAAGCTGTAATTTAGAATCAAATGAATTATCTATGACTTCAGTAAGTTTGTCAGAGAGACGAAGACGTGACGGCTCACGACAGAAAATGTTAATGTCGTGTAGTAAATTACTGCAGCTCCAAAAATTATTTCAGCTGTTGAGGAAATGTAACAAGATGGAAAGAAGGGCCTAATTGAATTTGTAAAGTACATGTGGAGATAATAAGCTGAGAAGCAGATGATATGTTAGCTGTGACATTTACGAAAATGACAACGCAGAAAAACGCAGAAAGACCCCGTCACATGGAGAAGTTAGTATCACAGAGGATTGCAAAGTACAGTACGGTGACACTCACCAGTAATCTTTCAAACTTCATGAGCGGCTTGATGAATTTTGGTATGAATCATCTGCAAAAGGATTTTTTTTTTCTAAATCAGCAGTAAATTACTGAGAACTGGAAGAATCATGACAGATCAGAAACATGAGAGTCAAGAGATCAGACAGGTCATAAACATTATTGGAACCAATTAATTCAAAAGCAGCAAATCTGACAGTGAGCGCACCAAAAGTGAAAAATGACTGTTATTCGTAAATTGCGATGGGACATCATTTTATCTTTTACCTTTGTTTTCAACAAATAAGATGGTTAGTAGAAAGTCGTGATTTACCATTGCATTGGTTTCCAAAGCTACAAAAAATGTTACCCAAGGTGTTATAGTGCAGAATTATCCTTTAAAAAAGAGTCCAACCATGGGTCCACTCATGAGGGTCGGCCCTCAGGGGACTTCCTTATAAGCCACAGTCATAGCCAAACGTGGTTTTATTCCTGGTTTCCCTCCTTTATTCACCTTGTCTCCATCACCTGTTAAAAACCCATTGATGGTACATATATTGTGTTGGGGAAAACTCTCCACTGAAGCAGACACACAGCCTTTGGATTATTCTTTCAACATTTTAACTGTCTTTATCTGTGATTTAGGCCATTTTCATGCCTTTTGCACAGAGTTAGGTCTCCCTTTCCACTGTGTTCTCCCATTGAAAAGTCGTCTTTGTTTACATGCTGCTTTACAAAGCTGTTGTCAGCCAAAAGGAAAATGAATGGAAGGGGGTGGCTACTTTAGCACTCAGCATTTACTAGTGTGTTGGGAAAAAAAAGCACACACACAAAGGACATTGCTCTCACTCACTCTTGCTTTCACTTTCACTTTCACACTTCATCAAAATGAAATTAATTAATCTGGACAGGCCTGAAAAAATGAACATATATCTTATTTGTGCATAATGGACACTACAGAGCAGCAAACAGAAAGTGACCAGGTTGTGTTTCCCTGTTTTGTTTTTGGTCCATGCAATCTCCAGCCTTAGGGCTACTGTTGGTAGCATCCTGGCAGCATGTTGTACCGTGCAGTCTGGATGCTTTCAGTGGAAATTATTTCAGGAGAAAAATATAATAAGACTTTTCCAGTTGACTGCTTGGAATTCTTAGAATAATTTGTACCCAGGTAATTTCTGTTCAGGGTCACAAGATATTTCATGTTCAAGCTGATAAACTTTATTGGTTTCTGTAAAAATGCACTCATTCTGAATTTGATGTTTGCAACACATTCCAGCAAAGTCGGGACAGGGTCCTCTTTTTTGGGGGGGCGCACTAGCGTTTGGGAACTAAAGACACTAATTGTTGAAGTTCGGGTTCTTCATTGTCATATTTTGTGCTTTGTAATGCACTAAACATTTTCAGTAGGAGACAGGTTTAGACTGCAGTCCAGTACCTGCACCGTCACTATAAAGCCATGCCGTTGTATCATGTGCAGAATGTGGCTTAGCATTGTCTTGCTGAAAAAGATGGGAAGTCCCTGAAAAACACGTCATTTGGACAGCAGCATATGCTGCTGCAAAGTCTCTCAGCATTAATGGTGCCTTCACGGATGTCAAAGTTACTAATGCAATGGGCACTAACACACTCCCATACCATCACACGTGCTGGTCTGGATGGTACATCCTCTTTATCCTGGAGGACATGATGTCCATCATTTCCAAAAAACAGTTTGAAATGTGGACTCACACAGCACACTTTTCCACTTTGAATCAGTCCATCTCAGAGGAGCTCAGGCCCAGAGAAGTCAGCAGAATTTCTGGATGTTGTCTTTTGACTTTGCATAGCAGTGTCTTAACTTGCTTCCATAGATGCAGTGAGGAACTGTGTTTACTGACAGTCTGACAACAAGTGTTCCCGAGTCCATGCAGTTACATCCTTCATACAATCATGTCAGATTTTAATGCAGTGCTGCCTGACGGATCGAAGGTCACCGCCATTCAATGTTGGTTTTCACATTGTCCCTTATGTGCAGAGATTTCTCCAGATTTTCTGAATCTTTTCATCATATTATGAATAGCAGATGCCCATGCAGTTTTTAACAAAGTGGTGAACCTCTCTCCATCCTCACTTGTGAACAACTGAGTCTTTCCAGGATGCCCCTTTCATACCCAATCATGATACTATCACCTGTTACCAATGCACCTGTTTACCTGTGGAGTGATCCAAACAGGTACAGTGGGGGCATTTGTTATCCCGTCTCTCTCGTCAGCTCTCTACTGTGTGTGGCCAAAAATCTAACAACCAAACAGCTTAAAAACCAATTCTGGGAAATATTTCTACACAGAAAGGTCTGGCTATCAAACCTTGTACATGCTTTTGGTGACAGTTCGCATTCACAGTAATCATCAATCCACCCTAGTTGATCCTTGTGATTAAAGCTGATGATAATAATATATTTTTACTTTTACTTGAACTATGTACAAGTCTCCTGGAAGAGTGCTGGGCTACGTGGTGATTTTGTCATTATGGTCACTGCTTGGGCCCAGAATATAATTATTAGAAAATAAATACATCTATACCTCTGTGTATTAACACAATTTGAACGTCCATCCATCCATTTTCTATACTGCGTATCCTTTTCGGGGTTGCGGGAGGTGCTGGAGCCTATCCCAGCCGTCAACGGGCGAGAGGCGGGGTACACCCTGGACCGGTTGCCAGTCGATCGCAGGGCACAAACAACCATTCACACACACACTCACACCTAGGGGCAATTTTACAGTCACCAATTAACTTAATGAGCATGTTTTTGGTCTGTGGGAGGAAGCCGGAGTGCCCGGAGAAAACCCACGCATGCACGGGAAGAACATGCAAACATCACACAGAAAGGCCCGACCAGGGAATCGAACCGGCAACCTTGTTGCTGTGAGGCACGCGCACTACCTTCTGTACCACCATGCAGCCCAAAATTTGAACAATTAGGGCCAATAACAAAAATCAAAAGGTCCCAAAGATTACTATTAGCATATTATTTCCATGCCATTCATGCCTGTAGGGAGAAAGCAGGAAGTCAGGTGGCTCAGAAGGACGCGACTATGTGCTATTATATAACTTTTCACCCGGTAAAGATCTTTCTCTGCAATAACTGGGGCACCATCTTGGAACACAGAATCCAAACTAAAACTTCTAGATCTCAGCTTTTAAGCTCAACGTCTGAAATCCCTGCATTGGATAGTGCCGGAGGATGGAGCAGAGCAGCGTTGTATTTGTAAATATCTGCTGGCAAGATCATGAACGCCTCCCTCTGCAAGTAACTGAGCAGGAGTTTGTTTCCCTTCACACTGAATATTAATCAAATAAAATATCCACACAAGCACACACATACACACAGACTATAGTGTTAAGAATAAAGCCCCCCTCCCATGTTATCCCCCATATAAGAGACATGTCAGGTGGAAAATAGAATAAAAATGCTTGTTTGAAAACTCAGGCAGAATCTCAAGTTTGAGTGAAAATTGTCTGAAAGAGAGATGGAGAGGGTGGGATGGAGAGATGAAGGGAAAGAGAGAGAGATAAGGACAAAGAGAGACAGAAAGAGGGGAACAAGAGAGATTTGGAGGAGTTTTTAATTGTTTTCCCATGATGCTTTGAGGAGGGCTCTGGGCTCAAAGCGTCGGAGCAGAAAGCTGTTGGAGGGCCTATCGTCCTGGCAACCAAGCCTGACCCTTTAGCACACATGAGCACGCACACACACGCATACACAAACACACACAAATGCATGCACACACACACACACACACACACACACACACACACACACACACACACACACACACACACACACACTCTCTTTGGTTCATTTAAAGTCTGACATCAGCAGGGAGGAATGCAGAGGGGAGGGAGGAGGTGAGGAGGGGAGAGGGGGTTGATTGGGATCAGAGGGCGTTATGTGGAGGGGGTGATGATGAGGATGTGAGGAAGGAGGAGAGAGGAGGTGCCACTGGAGGGGAAAGGAGGAGAGATGATGAGGTAGAGAGGAGTTTGACAAAAGTTGACAAACTGAAAGAATATGAACAGACAAGATTGGATGAGTGGGTTTGTGGTGTGTTTTTTATTGTAATATTAATTCTAAAGATTAATTGATGTATGAACGTAGTGTAACATGAGACACTTCCTTACCATTACATATGTGTAAGGCTCCTCTCGTGAGTGATCAACACCAAGCAGCACTGGTGTGTAAAGTTCTTGTCATGTTGCTAAATGCAAAGCAGTGGGAATCAGAGTAGTGGGAAGTGGATGAAACTGTCATTTTCCATACAGCAGTGGGAAGATGATGACTAATTCTGTTGAAAATAAATCAGATTGACAGCGGTAGGATGACACTTCTGGATAATTCAACTTCAATCTCCAAGAGGTGATGATACATAGCAACTTTCTTTTTGATTGGTAATGACTGTTATTAGTGGCGTGAAAGTAGTAATTTGCTGTGTTTCTCATTATTGAGAAAATCAGTATTATCATTGCAGGACATGTTATTCTGAGACAATACTAAATATATAACAGTGATTGTAGTTGTACAGCAAATTAATAAATAATGTCACTAGAACGAGAGCCAACTTTGTGGCATCAGTTTGTGTTTTGCTCTTTTGGTTCACTAAGACATTTCTGAGTTTGTAGAAGAACTTTACTGGCCTGCTCATATTTCTGACATCAAACCCATCCAGCACAGGAACATGTCAGCATCAGGATGAGCAGGAACTCCTATTATGAATCAGACTTTTTGTTCGACATCATTGGCTGACCTCGCTAATGTTCCTGTGTCTGAATGGGAGTAAATCCTTCCAGCCAGGTTCCAAAATCTGCTGCAGAGCCTTCACGGGAGAGAAGAGGATGGAATAGGATAATAATAGAGTCCACAGACTTGCGCCATGACCACTAATAGTGCTGCAATGCTAAACCAGTCAGTACACAACCACATCAGACTGAGCTGAGTGTGACATTAATGTGTTGTAGTAACTGCTCCACAGCTTGCCATACTTTTATTTTGAAAGGGAATTAGAGGGGTAACCCATTTTGACTCACTGACATTTTTATATTGTCCCGTTACAAAACCTATTTAGGATTCTTTTGGGGCTGTGAAATCCCTCACATCCATATTATCTTATTATTTTATATGTATTTTTTATAACCTGTACCAACCTACATATACATAGTTCTTTTTCTATTCTGTACCCTGTATACTTTTTTATTTTGACCTCTTTATGCCACTGTGCTTGCTCTTTGTAATACTTGGCTGTAACTACTAAATTTCCCCGGTGTGGGATCAATAAAGTCTTGTCTGTCTTATCTTGTTATTTCATAAAGGTTCTGCAAGATATCAGTGCTGTTAACAGTTTTTTTGTTTTGTTTTGTTTTGTTTTGTTTTGTTTTGTTTTGTTTTGTTTTTCTCAGTGGTGTACCCAGTACAGTGTAATTTCTCCTTTCCTCTAAAATGGCCAGTTGTTATCTAATGTTGCCTATAGTCTTTTTTCCTCTTCTTTTTCTTCATTTAAGCACCAGCAGGAAGTGGCAAGTACAAATAAAATTAAACCATAAATCACGGGCTGTTTTAGAAAGAACTGAAGCTTGAGTGGTTTGCCATTTATTTTCTTTTTACGTGACTGAAAACTTATTGTTTTACTTTATTGTATAAGAAGTCACAGCTCAGCCTCTGACTGCTGAACTTTGTTAAGCAAGGCGCCATTCACTGATTTCAAGTGAACCCTGCATTGATCGAGACTCCTACTCATAGGTCGATGGGAGATGTAGTTTCTAACCAGTCAGAAATGACCATGAGAGGAGGCAGTGGATATTAATCACACCTTTATGTGGAGACAAGCTCGACACAAACCAAAGCATGGACACTGCGAGCCGCCCCCCTCCTCTCTCTCTCAGACGGCTGAAACATTGGACTCACTCTTCCTGTGAGAAGAGAAACTTGTGTTTGTGAGGATGGAGGGATGAAGGGATGGAGGGATGGAGGAAGGAGAGGAGGGAGAGTTCTTGGCTTCTTTGTTTCCAGGCCTTGATGTGTGACCAGCAGCTCTCCTTCCCTCCTTCTTTCCTCCCTTCATACGACATACTGCCCAGCTCCTCTCCTTCTTTTCTCCTTCCCTTCTTCCACTCTTTCATCCTGGCGTACTCAGCCTTCTGCTTTCTTGTCACTTCTTTCCTCCTCTCCTCTTCTCTCTCCTTCTCCTCCTCTTCTTCCTCTTCACCTCCTCCTCTTCCACCTCTCCTCCTCTCTGCCCACCCATACTGTCTCCACAGGGATCTGCTTCACACTGAGAATGAATCAAAAGGCAAAGGAGAGAAATATCCTTTCAACATGCATGCACACACACACACACACACACACACACACACACATGCGCATGCGCGCACGCACACACACACACACATACACGCACACACACACACACATACACACACATACACAGACCACAGGACTGTGTGGGAATGAACCAAGGGGCCTCGCTCAAATCCCTGTCTCTAGGCAACCAGCAAGGATATGCTGGGGGAACAGCATTAAAGTTGGAGAAAAACTAAAAAACACACACACCACAAACACACACACGTTTATGCTTCTGTCCTTGTGAGGACACTCATTGACATACTGCATTCTCTAGCCCCTTACCCTTACAACTGAACACCTAACCCCAAACCTAAGCCGAACCTAAACCTGATTCTAACCAAACCCTTAAAACCAAGTCTTAAGCTTCAAACAGCCCTTTGAAGGTCTGTTTGAAAGACAGGCCAAAATGTCCTCACTTACCCAAAATGTCCTCACTTTCAAGGTCTAAAACACAGATTGGTTCTCACAAAGATAGCTGTTCAAGCACTAACATACACACACACACACACACACACACGCGCGCACGCACACACATACAGACAGACACAAACACACTTTTAGGCTGACACTCTTTCTCTCCGTATTTGTAAAACCAATCAGAAATGTCGAGCAATAAAAAGGAAAGGTGAGTGAGTGAGGCGCGCTGTGTTAGTGTGTGTAGAGAAATGACGAAGTGCCACACTATGTGTTGACCTTCAGAGGTTTGACTCAAAACCAACAGTGATGCAGAGGTGAACAAGAGCACAAGAATGTGCATGCGTGTGTGTGTCTGTCTTGGAGGTGTTGTGTAAGTGACCAGTGTTACACCTGATTTGCAACAAATGGCAACTTATGTTGTATGTGTGTGTGTGTGTGTCTATGAATGCGTGTGTTCATTTCTACACTAATGTGTGTGTGTGTGTGTGTCTATGAATGCGTGTGTTTGTTTCTGCCGTAATGTGTGTGTGTGTGTGTGTGTGTGTGTGTGTGTGTGTGTGTGTGTGTGTGTGTGTGTGTGTGTGCGCGCGCATGTGTTTATGTGTGTGTGTGGGGGGGGGGGCATGTGTGTGTGTGTGTGTCTGCCACCTCTGCAGCTGGCCCTCCATCAGCAGATTAATAAGCTTTGTTGCCACGCCGACCGGAACCTAGTGACAACCATCCAGACTCAAAGCATTGTGGGTAACGAACTGACTGGCCGCAAGCTGGCCCTGTTTTTACAGCTCTGTTTTGTCCCACACCGTATGTGTGTGTGTGTGTGTGTGTGTGTGTGTGTGTGTGTGTGTGTGTGTGTGTGTGTGTGTGTGTATGATGGTTAATTGCTCCTCTCTTGCCACCCTTCTCAATGACATCACTGCGGTCACAGATGTTTTTTTCCCACTTCTAGGACCCCTGGACACTCACTCTCACACACACACACACACACACACCGCACACACATACCGACGCACACACACACACACACACACAAACACACACACACACACACACACACACACACACACACACACACACACACACACACACACACACAGGAGCTCAGGAAACACTTCCAGGCTTTTGACTCACTCTCACTCTGTTTGCCTTTGTGTCTCTTTCTTCTTTCTTTCCTCCTCTTAGTCTTTCCTTCAAATCCTTTTTTCACATCTTCTGTGCTGCAAAATTGTGAAAAATAACATGCTTGAAAAGAAAAACAACAGCTTGGTTTATGGTATGTTACCGAACACAGTTATTTTAAGAGTTTTAGAAACATAACAGACATGCATATGCATGTGTTGACACTATTTCAACAAGCACCTGACACTAGGTTTTCTTTATTCAGTATACAACTCAAAGGGGTACTCCAGTGATTTAGCATAACAGCTCTATAAAGTTTAGGGACTGACATGGGGCAAATTTGAGTTTGAGTTGTAGTCTTTAGTACAGGTCAACCTCCAAAAAACAATTTCCCATGATGCAAGTCAGTGTCTTTCATTAACCACCTGCCTCCTTCAAACCCCACACTTCCAGTTTGTAATGCAGCCTTCCTGTTTGAAATATTAAGCCACACACACACTGAGATAATATTCATAAAGTGTGTTCACAGGCTGAGTATGTGGAACTCTTATGTGTAAAATCGGTGTAAGGCCCCTTTAATTGTGGGCTGAACAGATCTGTGTGATCAGAATGCAAAATTGTCTGAATCAGGATAAGAAAGAAGATTCTATCATCTTGGGACTGACCATCAGTGTAGTCAGAAACACTGTCCAGTAGTCAGGTGTATTCAGAAACAGTGAAGTCAGACTCTGACTTCAGTCCCTACCCTTCCAAAGCGACTTACAGTGAGTGGACACAACCCAACAACTGCAAGAATCACGACAGTACATTACAGTTTTTGCCTGTAATACACACTTCCATCATACGAATACACTTTCAGATTAGCAGCAACACACTAGTGTACTTTATATAAAACACTGCAGTCTTTCATTTTCACTGTTTTTATTCAGTACTGCACATTATGGTATTATACTTTACAGTACAGTACATGCAGTAAAGAGAAAATAAAACAAAAATTACACACACAGGTACCTGCGGCCCTCTCTGGATGTATCTATGTGGTACTGATACAATGGTACATATTCAGCTATTACTCAATTTGACCAATACTGCATTGTAAATGTAAAGGACTGTAACACTTACCTGTACATATTCATGCAGAAGTCCTTTGACCCTTATAGTGTTCCTCTCAAATGGGACCCTATACAACTGCTTTATGGTGATGTTGTGATTTACCAAGATGCGTCTGATAGTGGTAATGCTTACTCGATTTATGTTGATGAATACTTGCCTATCTGCAAGTTTTTGTTGCCGCAGCCGGTGGAGATGGATTGCATTGTTTGCTCTGACTATTTCTACAATGGCAAGTTCCTGCTGTTGGGTGAACATGCTTTGCCGTACCCCCAGAGGGTCTTCTAGCCATTCTGTAGGAAAATGCAACCACAAATTGTTATTGGTTTGGTTACTTTTACAGTAATGTATATACTGTACTTTACTGTATGTACTATACACAGTACCTAAACATCTCAGTATAATCACTGCATGTTTCACAAAACTTTATTGTATTTGCAGTACTGTACTGTATAGTGTACAGTACACAGTACTGTAACATCTCAGTGGTACAGTATTATGTACTATACTGTACTGTATGTTACACAGAACTTCCATTTTTTGTTGCAAAAGGAGCATTAGCCAACTATTGCTTAGCTGAGGCCTATTTGTGGCTGGTTGGTGTTCAGTTTTATAAGTAAGTATGTGTGTTTTATTTTGAATGGATGTGTTTTCCCAATGGTAGCCTGAGATTTCATTTATGAACGAAGTGTCTTATGCATGAAATAGTTTGTAGTGTGTGAGCAAGTGTGTTGCAGAATTGCAAATAAAGTGCAAAGCAGCACTTTTGTTTAGGGTGTGGTTACACTGTGTTCAAGGTATAGTAACAAAAACTTAAAGTTTTGTTACTTTTGTCTAAGCATGTGTCAACAGTGTTCAAGCAATGGGCAACAACTGTAAAGAATAAGAGGTAGAGAAAAAGTTGGTTTTGTTGTTTATTTGTGGGAAAGGTGCAGTCTGAACCGTTGTGAAGAAGAAACAAGCCAGCTGACAGCAGCAGATCCACATCCTTGATGTACAACATGGGAATGGCCTGAGGTGTTCGCGCCATGGTCGACAATTACCGCATCTTGAATTGCATTCAAGCAGCCACCATGTCCTTGTCCTGTCTTTACCCTCTTAAAAAGCTCCTTCTTACTTTTGACTTTCAGCATCCCTTCCTTGCATTGCTAACACCCACAGGCATAAGTATTGACGTTTGTTACCTGGGCTCTGTGGCTCTGCTGACCTTTGACCTCTCATACTGTTGATTAAAACCTTGGTGTTCTAGCCTTTTCAGGTTATTGTGCTGATTCACCCATTGTGAGTCATGGTTGCCGCTGTGAGCAGTTCCTTCTAGATGAGCTGTTGTTAGCGAAAGTTGGAGTTGAGAGAGCGACATGCAGGTCAAGTCCAAGCCAAGACAAGGACAGCCTGAATCCCATTTGTGACAAATGTAGTCCATTCAGTACATAAATCTTTTTTTTTTTTTTTTTTTTTTGTCAATATAGAAATACAACTCAAACAAAACTCATATAATTCTACAATATGAGGAAAAACTCCATCTTCCTCCTCCTAAACTACTTTTTCTCACTCATACATTTGATATAGGTTTGATGCTTGTTACCTAAAGAGGGTCAGACTTGAGTTAGGGGGACAAAGGAGACATGAAACAAAGACAGACATCGACAGACAAGCGTCCCGTCATGAACCTGAGAGACTGGAGAAAGAGTTTGTCTTCGCCCCTGAACTCTTCTAGGCTCACTCTGGATGTCCTTAAACCCATCTGTCTCTCCGTCTCTCTCATTGTCTTTCACTGTTCAGTCACATGTCCTTATTTATATCACTTTCTCAGCATTTCTGCGCCTCAACCACTCTTCCCATGTCCGTCTGTCACACTTTGCCTCTTTGTCCCCAACTCTCACTCCACTCTCCATAGGCGTTCTTCACTTGCTCTATTGTGGGGCCATGAAGTTGCAGTGCCCCCTGGTGGCAGACTGCAGTCACAACAGCACTTAATCAGACTGTCCTGCAGAAGTTGATGTTCAATAATCTTTTTTTCTTTTCTTTTCTTTTCTTTTCTTTTCTTTTCTTTTCTTTTCTTTTCTTTTTACAGGAGGGAAAGACACACTAGAGAACTTTTCACTTTTCAGTGAGCAGCATTAATATCTGGTCATCTGGGTATCTAAGGTCTTAAAAGTCAGGATCAGGTGTTTTCCAGCTGAAAGGGAAAGTCTGGGATTGTGACAATTCTCTTTGAACGCCAGAAAATTATAAGAAATCTTAATGGATAACTCAACAGGAAGTAGACAATATTGTGCTTTGCTTCACATTGTTTTACATTGCACTGCAGGGTGATTTTTGGACCTGCCGTTGAGGAAACATGCCTAAAAATAAGGCTAAGGAAGGAATAATAGCCAGAAAAAAGGGAAATATAAGATATGGAATAATAGCATGAGGCCACAGAAGCATTCTGACTTGAGCAATAGAGGAAATTTTATGCTAAGGTCATGAAAACTATATTTTAAGATGACTCCCAACCGCTTTCATCTCCGCTCTGCTTGTTAAACCACATTAAAGCAACCGCACCACTAGAAAATACCAACTTCTGTCTTGTCATGAGGAGTATTTCTGTCAGATCATTTCTCTCACTTTTAATTTCTGATGCTTCTCAGAGCGGCTCTGAAGTTAAATCAGGCTCTCCTCAGGCGTAATAGAGACATGTGAAACCACTTGCAGAGCGTTTTTTGGCGCAGGTGTGATTTCCACAAACAGGCAAGATGATTGACATTGGCTGCCAGACAAGAGAATGTTTCTCAGTCAGCACATTTGTATTATGACTGTAGAGGAGAACAAAATAGAGTAGAATAGAAGAGCCTAGAATGTATCGGAGGGGAAAAGAATGGATTAGAATCAAAGTAAAAGTTGAAAATCACTTGACATTTGGTCTGAGTTAAATTATCCATGACTGAATGCCGCAGACTGTGGGCCTCAGTGAAAGCTACTTTGTCTGACTGAGCTCTGTCTGTCTTAATGAAGCTAAAAGAGTCTTAAACAGCTTAACACAGTCTTCAGGTTTCTACCTGTGTAAGGCAATACAGTGAGTGTAATGATGCACAGAGCAACACTGTGTGTGTGTGTGTGTGTGTGTGTGTGTGTGTGTGTGTGTGTGTGTGTGTGTGTGTGTGTGTGTGTGTGCGTGCGTGCGTGCGTGCGTGCGTGTGTGTGTGTGTGTGTGTGTTGTATGTACTATACTGTATGACAGCGCAGGTGAAAGCAGAGACGACATCAGAGTCCATATTAAAGGATAATTACAACCAAACAACAGGAGACTGTTCCATGAGGAGTCTTGGGGGATTATCACTGCTTATTGCTCCTTTACATTGTAGAGCTTTCATGCTAGAGTGTGTGTGTCTGTGTGTCCCATTCCTCCACCTAGCCTCAATGTCCTCTTCCTACCCACCTCACTACAGTCATTAAAATGATAGAATAAAAAGTTGTCTTCAACAAACATTACATATTCTGCTGTTTTCTACTTTATTTTCCCTAAATGCACAAATCACAGCAAAGAAGAGCAGTAGCTTCTATGTGCAGCAATGCTTACGAACTGAACTCAGCTGAATTTGCAAAGAGGTGAACCTCTCTCCATCCTTGCTTGTGAACGACTGTACCTTTCCAGGATGCCCCTTTCATACCCAATCATGATACTATCCCCTGTTACCACTGAACCTGTTTACCTGTGGAATGATCCAAACAGGTGTTTTTGGAGCATTCCACAATTTTCCCAGTCCTTATAGTCATACTTCCCAAAGGAAAAATACAATAAAAGCTGCCATTTGAGTCGTGATGTTGACACCAGAGACCAGGGTTTGCGTCCCCTCTTACTGTGCCAATATTCAACATTAGATTCATTCATGAAACCATGAAGGCCAACTTTCACTAAGGTTGACCAACATTATCTCTAATACATTTGTCATTATAGTTTCTCATTAATGATTAATGCATTACAGACAGTATTATGGTATGTCAAAGTTTGAAAAATTCCTGCTTACGCTGCTGCACACATAATTTGACTGTGCATACACAGTATATGTCTGTATAGTTTATTGTTTTGTTGCTGGTCTTACCGCCTGATGTGCTCCCTGTTTGGTGATTGTTTGGTCCCATGAAAGGATCACTTCAGGCTCAGCTTTCGTAGATTACACTTACGAATCCACATTCTAATGGTTAGTTAGTAATGTTGTGTTCAAACTGGAGACATCACCTAAAACCATGTCGTAAATGTTCGTAGGGTAAGGCATCACTTAGGGGAGGGGAATTCAGAAAAACATTCCTCAACACAAACCACAACTTGTGTCACTCTTGCCAAGATTTTTGTGCAGCACATTCATTTGCTAAACTGAGTTTGGGTTCACTGAAGAAAATAAAGAAGCATGTTGTAATGAGCCTGTTATGGAAATTGAGTATTTTCATGGTCACATATCATGGTCAGACCACACTTAACTTCCACACAGCTCACATGAAAAAAAAAAAAAAAAAAAAGCCAAAAGCGAGGAACAAGCACATCAAAACATGGTAACATCTGATTGTAAAAGCTCATTTCTTTCAAGGTTTCCTCACAAGAAAATGAAACCTCATGCAGATGTCTGTAATCACTGTTTAACTTGGTACACACACAAAACAAAGGCTCTCTCCTCACATTTGTCTGGTTCAGCGTGGGCAGGCAGTCGAGTCAAAGATTTTCAACTTATGACAATTTTCAGAGGTTTTTGATTCAAACTTGATCTCTTAAAACAGCTTTTTATCCTTAGACGCCAAGAGGTTTTTGCTTTATATTCATAAATCTCCAATAGAGCATTTTGAGAAGACTGAAACTGAACAAATCAATGCCTGTAGACTGTTAGTCAGACTTGCCAGGCAGTGGCTACGAATCCAGACAGCAAGCATTTGTCAAACATTTTGTACCAACATTTAGTCACCAAACTTGCAACTGGATCACTGAGATCTTAAATAAAAAGGTTCATCGGCCCTCTATGTCACAGCTCCGTGGCCGAGCCCTCCCTGTGAGACAAAGACCAAGTCCCAGTAGAAAATTAGCGCATTTAGCTGTCATCGCTCAGCTCGCTTTACAATCCCAACCAGCATTCACACAGAGGGCCCTGGCCTCTTTTCTCTCCCTCCATCCATCCAACTCTCCACCTCCCACCCCCAACCCTCGCTTGCTTGCTTGCTTTCTTTCTTTGAGTAGGAAAGGCGATCCCCTGTATAGCTCAGAGATCAAGACAGGAAGGTGTAAACTGCAGATAAATGTGATCAAGTGTCTCTGCTATCACAAGCCCTCACATCGGAGTGGCTGGCTTGCTGGCCGGCTGGCTGGATTTACTTCCCCCCTCCTCCCTCCACACCAACATGGATTAGCTGCCCCCTCTTTGTGCCTCTCAGTGGAAGCAGACAGGTAGAGGAGATGAGGAGATGTTCAGTCATTTTGGACTTGCAGACCTTTCAGACCTGCTCTCACTGGTAAAATGAAACTGAGCGGCTACTGTTAACTTGATTTCAGAGGTCATTTCTTGGCCTGTTGGGCAATAAAGGCAACAAACCGGAAACAACTTAAGGAGATAAAACAGAAAGCATTATATTTATTTGCAAAGGAATGAATGCAACATGAGAGAGCCTCTGTAGACCTCTATTGTGGGATGGTGCGTTTGATACTATTATTGCTCCAGTGCAATAGTTAAACCTTCATTTATCAATTTTTGACGTATTCATCACCTTAATACGTTGATCCGGTTAAGATGTTTGCAGATAGTGTCATCTTTGCACACCCAGCAGACATGGAGTGACATTAGCACTACCTTGGAATTGTGTTTGTGTCCACATGACAAAAGTAAGTTCAATATTTAGCTTGTCACTTTATCACATTAGTCACACACTTTATCATATTATGCACATTAGTCCAGGTTTAGCTGCTCTGCACTGGCTTTGTGGAACACTCAGAATTGATTTTAAGGTCTTCCTCTTCATACACAAAGCCTTTAATGGGCTCAGACCAAGCGACATTGCTAATTGCCTTACACGTACACTATTTGCCTTCGAGAACACTCTGATTAAATGCTGCTGGTTTATTCAAGGTTTCCAGCAACAACCAAAAGAAAATTTTGTTAATATTTTTATTATTAATATTCAGTGGGTTTTATTACCCATCTTATGTTATACATTCTCTATTTCCATGCTTATTTTTATGTTATTTTTACTATTATTATTATTATCTTATCTTATTTTACATTAACTTTCTATCCATGTTTTAAGTTCATTGTGTCTGTTTTTATGTGATTATGTGCATGTGATTGCTTTGTTGTAAAGCACTTTGAGTTGCATTCTTGTATGAAAGGTGATATATAAATAAAGTTCATCATTATTATTATTAGTAGTAGTAGTAGTATTCATTGGTATGCACTTTATTTGGTGAATCAGTGTTGATGAGATTCCCAGGACCACACTAAAACTGTAAAGCTATAAAGCCAAAACTACGAGTGACCTCTTTTGACATTGCATTAGTCATTTTGTCTTTGTTAACATTGTTCATACAGTATAGAGATATTGCTGAGAGCAGCTTTAAGTTACATGTTTAAAAACCTACTTGAGTGAAAGTTAAAAGCAGCTCATTTAAATGTAGTATGAAGCCTTTTCTGGAGGGAGTTGCACCAAATCTGATAAGCTGCCTTCAGTGATGTCACTTGAGGCAGTGAGTTATCAAGAAGTGATCTTACCAGGACTCTGTAGCCTGCTCCTTATCTCTGGTTGAGGGTAGCAGCTCGAGGCTAGCTGACTATTGGCATAACATATCCAAAATCACTACCTGAGCTGCAGATGAGTTGTTGGTTGGTTTTGTCAAGAAAGAAAAATATGAGGCATAAAAAGACGGTTCTGGTGCATTGTTTTAGATTTTTTTTAACTGTCTCTTGTGATTCAAACGATGATTGCAATCCCAAATTATCTGAAGACTCTTTTAAAAGCTGAGAGGCCCTCCTTCAAACTACGTCCTTCACATATGTAGAAGATCAACACTGACACCATTGCTGTCTCTCTGATTGTCAGTTGTGTCAACAGAGATGTCTGTGTCATATATCCGTCCATTGTTGCCCATTTAGAGAGTAGCTGATAGAAAGACTGCAGCTTAGAGAACAACAGAAAGTAAAAGGAAAGAATATTTCTCATTCTCTGAGAAGCAAAAAATCACTGATTGACAACGAGAGTGCATCTAACAATTCTGAGATATTATTTGCATGATAATGAGCACTAATTACATGAACTGAGGCACAGGGTACAAAGTGCAGGTAAGTCCCCACTGAACATTACTGTACCAACTGTGTGCAGACAAAGAGACAAACAGCAAAGTTTGGGGGAGTGAACGCTTGCCTCTGCGCTTTAACCCTGCAGCAGATGGAGGACATGACATGCTGTGCACCAGTGCATTGGCTCCAAGAGCCCCTTCTGTGTCTCACCAAAATCAAACCATCGTACTGCAGCAATTCTTACTTCACTGCCAGTAATTTGCTGAAATACCACTTTGTTTCAGTGCGCCTGCAAGATCAGTCCATGGAAAGAAAGAAAGAAAGAAAGAAAGAAAGAAAGAAAGAAAGAAAGAAAGAAAGAAAGAAAGAAAGAAAGAAATTACATGCTGATTTTTCCTTTTGTTTTGTGTTTTGCACCTTGGTTTAAATATTAGTATCAGCCAAAATGTGAGTCTTTCAAAACGCACTGATTTGACTACTTATGCAGTTAATTATGGCACTATGACCACAGTCGGTAGTCCTATAAGATTATTGCAGTACCTCCACAGCACTCTGTTGAAATATTTACACACACACATGCACTTTGACATTCTCACATACACTGAGAGAAAATGGCTGCATTGTTCTGCCATTAAATAAGTGACAAGTTAAAGATTTGTGGCCAAATAAGCTGAATGAAAGAAGCCAGCAGCGTGCAGAACATATGGACTCTGTCTTCCACCAATTTATGTCTTTCAGAGGTATGAATATATGTCTCAGTATAAACTGCACTATTGACACCTCTTTTCTTCCACTTTCCATTTTTTTTCTCCATCTCTCTCTCTCGCTCTCCTTCTCGACGGTTCATGTGATAAACCATTTATCCCTCCAAGGACGTTTTTTCCATCTGAGCGTCCATCCAGTGAAATTACACACTCAACACATAATGGAATATGTTCCTATCGTCTCAGCACAGAGAGACCCAGAACCCACATCTGCTCCCGAATACCCCAGACAATAAACAATTCACTCCTCATGTTCAAATCTCATTTTTCGGACAAAGTCTTGACAATAAAAAGAAATAAATTACGCCGCAGCTGAAGGGGCCGTCTTAGCCATCCTGGAGACATAGGGAAAAGTTTTTCTCAGAGTTTTTCGCGGCGAGCAGATTCCTCTGAGCTAGCCATTATCTCAGGGAGGAAGTTAATTAAAGTGGCCCAGTCTGAATCAATGGGGGAATTTGCTGCCGCTCGACGGACAGACCGACGGACTGACGGGAAGAGCGGAGTGACGGCCATGACACCACTTGAGAAGAGAAGATTAGCCCAGAGACAAAACTCTCGGCTCTGATCAGCCCTACAGTGCGGCTCTCCTCCTGGATTACTCCTCTCCCACCCCTCCCGCTCCTCTTTTCTTTTTCTATCTCTCCCTTTCTATCCATCCATCCACGCCTCCCCCATCCTCCATCCCCAGAAGAACTTCAGGGGGCTTGTCTTCAAAGCTCGTCCCCTCCTTCCATCCCTGTAATTCCTCACATCATTACCAAGTTTCCAAAACTTAATTTTAGCAATTACACATGCAATTAATTAATAAATGTGCTGTCATTACAGCCCCTTGTGTGATCTGAGCCCCATGAATGGGAGGTTGAAATAAAGTGGTCAAATGAACTGGGAGGGCTTCAGAGAGAGACAGAGGCAGTGAGGGAGGGGGGATAGAGGGAATGAGATTGTTATTAAGGGATTGCAGAGTTAATCGGTTGAGGGGCTGCTGCTCTATCAGAGGCAGAAGTCTGCAGGGAGAGAGAACGAGAGACAGACTGAGAAAGAGATAGGGGACAGACAGAGAGTGCAAGCGAGACAGCAAGAGACGTGCAGAGAAGAAGAGGAAAGGAGGCAGAGACAGAAGAACGACAGGATGGAGGGGAAAGAAATAGACCAGATGAGAGAGGAACAAAAGAAAAACAGAGGAGGAGAAGACAGAAACAAAAGACAATAAGGGGAAAGGAAAATTTAAGAGGGGTGAGAGCTCTGTGGAGCACGCTCAGTTCAGTCAGCCGGATTATTAATGAGATCAGCGAGTTCTCAGGTCACTACAGCAGCATGAGCAGCAACACAAAAGCAAAAGACACACACACGCACACGCTCGAAGAAGCAGAACACTTGATAGTCTTTGAGATATGAGTTTGCACATATAGTTTCAGGGCAAAGAGATGAAACATGAGAAACAATAAAGAAAAGTAAAAGTACCATCACACTGATCAATACTGTGGCAAGGCTGTATATTAAACTGAGGCAAAGTGTTGATAAACTCATGGAGGACAAAAAAACAACGTCATGTTCCTTTTAAAAATTAGTTGAGTTCCAAACATAAAGCTGCAGTTTTATTTCTCCTTTATTGATATTACGTAGTAGTTTCCTATGAACGCTCAGTGTGGAAACACAGGCAGACAAACAGGCTGCTGGCTCATTTATCACTTCAGTGTATTGACGGGAATCACACCTGATATGAGGAACGGCATCGAGTTTCAGACGTGTGTGTGTTTGTTTTAGTTGGATATCAGATGTACAGTATGAGAGCAGAGCCCATTAGCCAATATTCCAGCTTCATCAAGCTTCACAGAGCAGACGCAGTGATGTAGGATGAATAATCACATTACCTGACTCATGGAAACCTTTGACCTTTAAGGCCAAAACATTCCCTGGGCTGTTGTAAGCTGCCCACCGTCCGAGTGTGACCAGATTTGTCAAAAGAACGTGACAAACATATCCAAGAGTGGCTGAACTTCTACTGAAGCCAAAGCTGTGCCACTCATTTATCCTGAAGACAGTATGAGCCAACATGTTGGTAAGTTTATTTTTCTTGTGATTCATCGTTGACTGTGTCCAAACAAATCTGCAGAGTGCTACATAATGCTAGCCAACATTAGCCTGCCAAGTTACATGATGATTCATGTCAAATGCTGACAGGACATTTTATATAGCTTGAGGGAGATGGCAAAGAAAGTTACAGTAAACTTTACTCAAAAAGTTTGTCAGAAAACTAAGCTGCTCAATTAGATGATCTGACAGAAAACACTGTTTTCAGTTCCAACATGCATAGATGTTAGACGCATTGATACTCCTATATTACCACAAGCCATTGTGTAACATACAGCAGCTAGCAGAACAAAAAACAACCAGAGGTCTGTGTGTTTGGTTAGCAGGTACAGGAGCTGCAGGCGAGCGGTGGAGGGGTGGGTGGAGCACTATTTGGATCTGTACATACTAAATGACAGTAAAAGTGTAGAGTTACACCAGAGCCATTTTAGGGAAGGAAGGGAAAAAATCTTAATATGTAATTTTGATGAACAGAGATTAGTTTTTAGGAGTTCACTCAAGGCCAGGAGAGGAACCTAAAAGCTGGTTTATGTTGCATTCATGGCAGCTCTCACCAGCATCTGTTGAATCCAGGACTGGTTTGCTCTGCAACTGCTGGTGATGATGAAAGAAGGAAAAGACTTAAAGTGACTGATATCATGAAAACATGGGACAGAAACAAAACTTCTTATACTACTTTTGAGACATGATGGCAACAATATCAGTGCAGTACAATAGTGGTTAGCTACTTTGCCTGTGATCTCATTCTTCCACCACAGTCGTACAGGCAGCAGTCATAATTCGACAACGACATATTACTCACATAAAGGACAATGCAGTTAAAGTGACAATAAATCACAAAACCTTATCCAACCCAGTGCTTGAAGGTTAAAACATTTTCACCATCATCATCATCTCCCACCAACTGTTATACTGAAGATTCACCATCAGCTGACTCATCATGAGCTTTTAACAGGTTGATGGTGTGACAGATAGAAGGATCTCACGCCCTGTTAGACCTGCTGTTTGGTACTCTAACTCTCATCCAGAGAGGAGAAGCATCAGCAAACATGTTCAAATATAACCAAACATTAGCAGACAATATGATTTTAATGATCATTCTCAGTAGTTCTGTTCTGTTCTGTTCTGTTCAGTAAAAGCTGACAGGAGAGAGGAGTAGTTACAAAGTGTCCAGAGGCTCATTCAAACCTCTCATCCTGAACGAGGAAAATGCAAAAACAAGATTATAAACAGAGGAGAAACCAAATAACTCTCTGTGTCGCCTCTCAGCTACTCTAATCTGCTCTGAGTGCAGGCTGCTCGGTGGGGATGAATTAAAGATGAGGGTTAAAACAACACAGCTTCCAGGGTTAAGAGGAGGAGAGGAGAGGAGAGGAGAGGAGAGGAGAGGAGAGGAGAGGAGAGGAGAGGAGAGGAGAGGAGAGGAAGGAGAATTAGATATAGTATCTAAAGTTGGTTATTTTTTGCTCGGCCTGTTCTCTTTTTAAAGCATTTATCGAAGCTAATCTATGATTAATTAGGCTCTGGACTGTCGTGAACCTTCTCTCAGTGCATCGTTTTTACCGGTTCAGGCTCTTCATTTTAACTCACTGTTTTACAGTGTGTGTCTTTGCTGTACTCCAGCCCAGCGTGTTTACCTCTGTCAGAACTGCCAGTATGTATGGGTATGGTCTGCACTCCATCCCAACATGCCCACCTGTCAAAACAACAAGTCTCTCTCTTTTTTAAAGAGAAAAAGGGTAATTCCATGAATTAAAATGCTTAAATGACAGTCAATCAGGCTTGTAATTCCGCCTGGTATAATTAGAGGCTGGGAAAACTAATTACAGCGGAGAAATCTAACTCTCCTCTCGCTCCCGCTCCTCTCGCTACTACTGCAACCCTCATCACCGAGATCAGGTGACAGCTATCAAACTCGTTAGGCCGCCACGCACCGTCGCACACGCATGCGCGCACACTCACACACACACACACACACACACACACACACGCATACACACTGTATGGTTGAGTGAGCAGCTAGGCCAAAAAGAGATGGAGATTGAGGAGGAGGAAGATGAAGGAATAAAAAAAATAGCAGTAGGTAATCAGGAAAGAGTGGCGACAACAACAGGTTGTGTTCTTAATCAGCAGCAGAGGGGGGACAGAGAGGCAACGATGTGCAGGGATGAGGTAAAACAAGTGAAAAAGTAGAGTAGGAGTGGGACGATGAAGGATAAAGACACAGAGGGAGGGAGGGAGGGAGGGAGTGCATATAGCCTGAAATGTAAACTACTTTGCATCAGGTTGCTCTCAGCTTGATTACTGCAGGGAAAAGCTGTTTGCAGTATAAAATTGTTTCTGATTATGCTCGCAACCTGCTTACAGTTTTACCCATCTACATGACAGAGCCAGCTGATCATTAGTTATGGCTATAATTAACTGCTTAAACTGCAGAACTTAATTTTACCCGAAGTACTGAAGGACAAAGTCCTGGAGCACCGAGCACTGGAGTAGTACTTCAGACTTCTTCACTACCAGCTGCTGTAGGCTGACAAGGGCAGGAGCAACTGTACTGCTTAATAATACTGTGTCTACTAGCACTGAGAACTGCAATACCAAATAATGTAAGACTGGACTGATAAGGACTGTGGAGCAGCCAGTCAAAGGAAGGTTTTTGTATTGGTCAAGGTTCAGAGAGCGAATGAGAATCCGGCCTATATGAGTAAGCCTCATCGTTTTCACTTTGTGACCCAAAAATATTTGGATTTGTAAAAATGAGCATATCAAATTTTAGGTGTAGTTTACAGAAATGATGTTTACTACACTTCCCAGAATGCTGTGGTGCCTTGAGGCTCGCAGCTGCAGTAAACTGATACCTGCTGCTGGCTGGTCAGTTAGAAGATGCCTGTTACATTAAACACTCTGTAACATTTAGCCCCTTCTACTTCCCCGCCACAGTAATGACCAGGTATCACTGCGAAGACAAACTCATTACACCGAAACCAATTGTCCAAAACCAGGTTTCTTAAACTACGGGTCAGGACCCAAAATGGGCCCAGGGCCTGATTCTGGGCTGGCTTCCTTGTGAGGAGGGTAACAGGATATCTTTAAGACCTTCCAACTAAAGGCCAGGAGCTGTTTTTCCACTTTGCTCTGTGAACTGAAATCTTCAGTTATGCTTTAAATTCATTAAGTATAACCAGGAGAGTAACGCACTTTTTGTCGCAAATGCTCACACAAATTCCCACACAAAAGTGCACACATACACTTTTGGGGCCAGCATCATTAGTCCCACATTCTCTGCAGATCTCTGTTTAATCTTCTTCACTCACTATTTACCTGTTAACCCTCCATGTGTTGTTGGCTCTGCGGTGAGAAACCGGCTAAATGTCACTGTACGCTCCCTCCAAACCACGTTGTGAAAGTGGGTGGGGGACCTGTTTCCAAGGCGACCGGGGTCTCATTTTTCGCCAGCGGCCCATTCCCAACCTGTTACCAAATGAGCCGGAGCAGCACCGCCGAAGCTTCAAAGAGCAACAGCCTCGGAGCCGCCACGGGGGCCGCTAATGTCAGGAAACCCAATACTGCAGCAAGAGCTGGAAGATTTCAGCTAAAGAAAGCTACGTGGACAGATGGAGAGACAGACAAGTTGTTTAGTGTTTGATTTAGCAGAAGGGAAAATAAATTCTGTCTTCTCTTTTGCTCTTTTTTCTACTTTCTATCTTCTATCTAACCGATTTGTTCTCATCAACTTCAACTTCAGCTGATGGAAGCGCGCCTAATTCACATTTTACTTTCTGGGACTTTTCAAAAGTTTGCGTAAAATTCACTTGATAGTTGCATGGAAACATTCAGTAACAAGTCTCTTCCTCACTCCCTCTTCATCTACCTGCATTTCTTGCTGTCTTTCCCCCTCTCTCTCATTTTCCTTCGTGCCTGGAGGTTGCAGAGCTTCAAAGTTTATTTCCCTCCATGTTAACTTCTGGATGCATGCTTGAAATGGAAAGAGGAGTGGAAAGAGAGAAGAGAAGGGATGAGAAGAGAAGAGAAGAGAAGGATACAGTTGTACAGAGCAGTTGAAGAAAAAGAAAGGTACATGTACACGAGGAACACATGAGGAGAAACTCTATGATTTGACATAAATTTGTGACCACAAGTCAAGCTATGATAATCGTCATTATTTGGCTCTGACTGAAACCGAAACAGATGGAGATGAGTTAAAAAGCTTATGGTTTGAAATCTCAAAAGACATCAAAATAAGACTGGACTTTCTTCCCTGAGCTCGTTTTGAGCTTTTTGATACTCTGCATTCAACAGAGTTTTTCAGAGATTTTGCAATTCTAACACAAGAGAATATCTTCATTATTGTTTTCACGAAAAAAGCCAAAGGCTACCATTGATGCCAACCATTGTGATTTGTTTTACTGAAATAACGTTGAATCTGCACTCATCTTTGTGCTGCTAAATGAGAAGTGTAGTGAGGGTAACCTTAAATTATCTGAACAATCAAGCACATTGGATGTAATTGTCAACATGTGGTGGGATGTCCTCTTATGAATTATGGTTGTAAAGTGCTTTTGCATTGTGTTCTCCGGGGATCTATTGACACATAAGAATGTGTGTGTGTGTGTGTGTGTGTGTGTGTGAAAGTGTATGTCATTGTCATGACAGCACCTGGATTCTACAACTGTAGTTAGATGGAGGTCCATTAATGATGCTCAAACAATATGACGTGTCTTGTATAATCTTGTCATTCACTGTTATACATGTCATACACTGTCATCCACATGTACTGGAAGTAATATACAGCGTATACAAATACATATTGAAGGCCAGATTGTAATTCAAACACTTTCATGGACATGATAAACTCAAAAATCCTACCTTTTTGCACATTTTTTCAATTCAGAAACTCATTTTTGTCATTTTACGAATAAACTATTCTCCTGACCAGCTTTTACTGTGTGTCTGTCTGTGTGTGTGTCTGTTTGTCAGTACCTTTCTACAATTTGGGACATGAGATGATATTACAGGACGTGCACACTATACTGACGGTGTTTCTTCTCTCAAGCACATCTAACATGCATCAAATATATTCACTCACGACATGAGCATCATTTGTAGGCATGTACATGTTTTGACTCACATTTTAGTTCTATGTGTGCCAGTGTGACTTCCCTATCTCCCATATGTGCTGTTTACAGTAGCTTTGGCTTTTCCCTGGAATTGCCATTGGGGGTGTGTGTGTGTGTGTGTGTGTGTGTGTGTGTGTGTGTGTGTGTGTGTGTGTGTGTGTGGGTGTGGGTGTGTGTGGGTGTGTGTGTGTGTGTGTGTGTGTGTGTGTGTGTGTGTGTGTGTGTGTGTTCCTGAAACAACAGCTGGTAAATAGAGGAGTCTCCTGTTCCACTCTCTCTCCTTCCCACAGCTCTGTTTCATGACAGATTTCAGGGTTTTTGGTCAAAAACTAGACACAGTTGGAGAATCGGGCTTGATCAAGTTTAGGAGGCCTGCAAAGTTACATTCCCCACCTCCCGCAGGAAAATGACACACTTCCAGCCTCTATTCATCGGTGCTTGTCCCTGTGGACCTCTTCTTGTTCCCTCAACCTGGCCTGGATGCGCTCGTTCATCTGCTCCCCACGTATCTACCTTACTGTCTGTCCATCCATCTATCTGTCTGTCCATCCAGGCCTGTGTTCTCTCACCAGGGTTTGATTTCAGGCTGAATCGACGCCCTGTAAGACGAGTCGATGCCAGCAGCTCCACGGAGGCTCCAGGGAGGGGAGAGGGGGCGCACAGCCAGGTTTCATCCCAGGGAGGGTGCAGTGTTCTGGGGTTAGGAGTGGCCCGGGGGGCCCCTGGGCACGGTGGAGGGACGGATGGGTGGATCCACTGACTGATGATTGTGTTTCCCCTGAGGCAGAGAGACATAGATCACAGCAGGTAGAGCAAGTGAGACAGGAAGATCGTTGACTAGAGTTAACTATTTCATGGTTAACATTACATAGCATGCTTTTTAGAGAGACTTTGACCCAGAACTTTTTGCTCTACACTTTGTGTATTTTTGGTTTGGAGCTGTTTTTCAAGGTTTGAAACCTTAAACTCAACGGCATATAATAGTATGTGAGGCAACAGTGTGCGTCTAACTTTGTCACAGAAGTTTGTGGAAAATTGCTTTCATTTCAACATGATGATTCCCCCGTGCAAGTCCATAAAGAAGAAACTGTGCTTTTAAGAAAAAACGGCAGCACCGGCTGTTTAAGCAAATATCCAACAATGACACAGATTTATGTTCAAGTGATAAAGCCCTCTGGCAGGGAGTCTCAGGAGCAAAGGAGGAAATAGTGTGACCTTATTATAGAGCTACAAGGTCTGCAGAGGAGGGAGGATGGGGTGGATGGATTGGCCAACAAAATGCCGAACTTTGACCCGTTGCAGCCCCAGCATCAACAGTCAGCACTGGCTTCTTTAATCATGTTAGTTTGTTAATTATGATTGTTCCCTAACATTAACCAAGTAGTGACTTCTAACCAAACCGTGATCTTTCTCAAACCCTAACTGAGTCATTAGTGTGCGCTAACCTAACCAAACCTTAAGTGTAGCAGATTCGTAGCATCAGATTATTAGTGATTGATGTTGTTGTCCACACTGGGGCATCAGATCAGATCAAAGAGATTATTTATAACAATGTACTTTGTCAGTTGTTGTAAATGTAATGCTTTGGGGGGTTTTTGGTGTAGAAGAAGACTGGCCTGCACAGAATCCTGACCTCAATCCCATCCAACACCTTTGGGATGGACTGGAACTTTAACAGCAGCCTGGTTTCAAAACCCAGAGAGGAGGCTGTTTCTGTAAGATATTAATGGCCATGGTGATGAAATGAGATGTTCTACAAGCACAAGAACTACAGTGTTAAGGTGTCCACACACTTGGGCATGCACTATATGTGTTTGACTATGTGCTAGCAGCTATTCCCTCTTAGATCCCTATAGGACTCCGTTGCTATGGATACCAGAGAAAAAAAAATTGCCTTGGCATGTCTTTTAATCCTGGCTAAATCACAACAGACGCTATAGCTCCAGTTGGATTAACTCAGTTAGAGCTAACTATTATTACAGGACACTGTTACAGTAGCACTTATTCTCCCTCTGTCTGTCTGCCTTTCTGACAGCCTCTCATCCTATATAATAAGTGACACTAACGTACCACACAAGCCTTTTAGACACCAAATATAGATTCAGTTTCCGCTTTGAGAAGGCCGTTTCATTAAGATGAGCGGTGGGAAGTGCATTTTGGTGTAATCCTACTTGTCAAATGAACATCAAAGAATTGGCATGAAGAGACTGGGCGGAAAAACAACAAGGAGGGAGAGAAACATTTCCTGTAATTGACAGATTATCTAACAAAGATGTAGAGCAATAAATCAAAATGTGAATCGACGACTTCCTTCATGTTTTGATGATGATGTTGGCACAGAATTGATGTGGTTATGTTTCTGTGCTACTGCACTTCCGAAAGATCTCACATCAATCAAAGGTTGTGTTCAGTGCCGCCGCCTTTCATCTTGACTGTTGATTTGGTGAGGACTGACTTTCTTGTAGCTTCCTCTTTGAGTGTTTACCTACGGCCGGTTTCAAACAACAAATCTAAAGTTTAGTTAGCATAGTATGAGTATTTTTTATCACTAGAACTGCTAATGCTACATATTATCTGAAATATTAACAAAAATATTTGTACTTATGTTGAAATGCTACACAAGAACTGGTTTCTTTTATAGCACATTTGCACTTTACTACTGCACTTGTTTTAGGTAGACCACAAACTGTAGGCAATAAAAAAAGTAAGTTATGATTCTTTATCACACTGTATTTATCAGCTCTGTTTTGTTGCTTGATTGTTGTTTTTCTGACTTTAACGTGTTGTTTTGGTGTGCTGGTTGTGTGGTTGTGCTCTGTCTGAAAACAGCTCGGAAGGCAGTTTGAGATGCATTTAAATGCATAACTGCATAGGCTCACATACAGTAGCTAAGTGCAGCTGGACATGTATGAAATCAGGAGGGTAAATGGGCCTTGATGATCTGGATCACAGTCACACTTCTAAATTTCATGATCATATCAGCTTATGATAAATTGAAAGCACTTGTGTGTGCACTATCTATGTGAAGCTTACAGTTTAGTGAGAGGTGTAGCATGTGAGAATCTGTACTCTCATATGAGCGAACCTCATCTATTGCAGTTCTTTCATTGAGTGACAGTCTGACTTTGTCACAGAGGGAACAGCATGAGTAGCCTTAGGCCTGTGTGCATGTGTGTGTGTGTGTGTGTGTGTGTGTGTGTGTGTGTGTGTGTGTGTGTGTGTGTGTGTGTGTGTGTGTGTGTGTGTGTAGGGAGGCAGAAGCAGTGAGGTGGGGGGCAGGGGGAATGGGGGCTCACCTCAGCTTTGAAGCAGTTTCAGGTATCTGTGTGCCAGGCAGGTAGACAGGCAGCCCTCAGCCTACAGCCCATGGTACCCTACCTATATATGTGTGTGTGTGTGTGTGTGTGTGTGTGTGTGTGTGTGTGTGTGTGTGTGTGTGCATGGTGTGCACAGGTGTGTGTGTATGTGT
Organism: Chaetodon trifascialis; assembly: GCF_039877785.1. Classification (NCBI taxonomy): domain Eukaryota; kingdom Metazoa; phylum Chordata; class Actinopteri; order Chaetodontiformes; family Chaetodontidae; genus Chaetodon; species Chaetodon trifascialis. The sequence continues at coordinate 22,446,270 of NC_092059.1, read as the reverse complement.
GCATGGTGTGTGCAGGTGTGTGTGCAATAGAAGGTCTCAGGGGAGCTCTCTGGTGGTCGCAGAGCTCCGTCTGATACATGACGGATGGTCTCCCTCTCTGCTTTCTTTACCTTTCTTCCACTCCATTTTTCCCTCTTTCTCTTTTTCTCTCTCACTCTTTACTCTGGCTTCACCTCTCCTCCTTCTTTCTTTCCATTTTCTCACCCTTTTCCACCTCTCTTGGTTATTCACAACATGCAAATGCAATATCCTATAATCAAGACAGTTGAAAATGCTGTTTTTGCAATAATTATTGCTAATCCTAAAAATCATTTGATGGTATTATTATTAAGGCCATAATACATTACTGAACTGTGACTTAATGTCCTAATAATGTCAACTCAGCAATACTAAACTAAATAAATACCTTTGAAATGTGGGTGACAATGAGTAGAAAATACACTTTTTTGTTTGTCTGACCTTTCTACATATGATACCTGAAGGCCCTGGTGGTCATATTGTTTCTGAATCAGAACAAATCCATATTCCTCTGATAAAACCACTGAATGCTTGAACTTTAACATGTCTATTTTATAAACGGATACTTTAAATATATGCGTGTTCACAGCAGATGGCCATGTAATACATGATCAAAGACTGACAAAGTGATAATATTACAGGTTATAGCTGATTAATGACGTGATACCTGGATGTTGATGGTCCTGATGACAGGACAGACCGTTACAGCTGAATTATGCAAAAGGGAGTTTTTCTGGTGCTGGCCTGACAACTGTCGCCTCTCACAGCTGTCTGTCTGGCTGTCTGCCTGGGTGTCTCTGATCATATAGATAGATGGAGACGTTCAGGCGTGACACTTAATGCTTACCTTTTTTTGCATAAACTATGAGATGACAGAAAGTAGTTGGGCAACAGTACGGTAGTATCATTACTTTATCAATTAAAAAAATAATAATTCAGGACCATCTTTGTCTTTATTCTGCAGGTAGGGTTTCAGAATTTGTTGTACGGGAGTGTTTTAAGTTTACAGTGAGCAACAATGGGACAGTCTGACTTCACTCCATGACAGAAAAAAAATCACATTTTTACTACAATAACAATCCCACCATTTTTATGGAGGATTCAGGCTATTAAAACAACGTGCATACATGAATTTTGTGTGTTGATACAAATTTTTTAAAGTAATGGTTTGGCGAAAGCCAAAAATTGATTAAAGAGAGTTTCACTTACAATTTCTACCTTGGTAATTATAGTAAAGTAAAAGTAAAAGGCTCAGAAAGAAAAAGTGTTTAAATTGTTTTTGGCCTTCAGCTATGTCACACTTGCAAGCTGTGTCGAGGTAAATGAGACAGGTAACAACTCGTCCACACACAACCACACACGCAAGCTCACACACTGGCAGAAACCCTGAGGCGTGTTGGCGAGCAGTGCGGGTGGTTTGAAGGTGGAGGGTTGTCATTACTGCACCATATGGAGAATGACAGTTAAAGTCAGAACTGGGCGTATCTCACGATCTCTTTTTTACTCCACCCGTCTTCCTGTTGTTATTTGTCATCTTTCTGTCTCTCCCTCGGTCCGTTCTCTTCTTCTTCTAGACAGCTTTACAATGCAACCAGTTGGTATCTGTGTCATAGTTTCATGACTTTTGAACAGTACAATTACTTTTTTATCTCGTGATTCGATTACATCACATTTTACAATTGACGGATGCTTTTAAAGAAGTGTTTGTCATAGATAACTGGTACAATGTTTAATATGAATCCAATCCCATCCATTGTCAATATGAGTTCATCATCAGGTAAAGAATTGTACATTTTGGTGCCCTGTAAGTTTCTTCAAGTGACTTTTCCCTCATGTAACCTTGTTAGTAGTTAAGTTTTATTGTATATCCTTTTCAGTACATTCTGTACTTTTACAAACACCTGCTCTAGGTTATTTATCACTGTGAATTAATCTCAGCTGCAAACAGACTCCACTTTTCATTTTCTATGAAAAACCAGGACATTGGTTCCTGGTGACTCAATTCATAGCGTAATATATCAGTATTTTACATACATTTTACCATTAGATATACAAGCGACTGAGCTTTGCAGCTCCTACAAACTCTTATTTTCTCACTTTACATCCAAAGACCCCTCTCCTTGGTGGCCTCTGCTCCATTAGCACATAGCCATAGCTTATTCTGTTTTCCCTTTTCCAGCTAAAAGAGCTGCAGAATTCAGTGTTCTCAATTGGAATCAGGAGCACTAACAGAGGTTTAGGAAGTCATTGAAATAAATGTCAATATCAAAAATATCACATAAATAGAGTTGAAGTGTGCAAATTGTCTGATGGCATAATCTCCCATACTACCAACTATGTTACATCCCTGAAGGGGATCACAAGCTCTGTCCATTGTCCAGGGCAAGACCTGCACAGATTTTTCACTAGGTTAAGTGGCCAAATATGCCAACATCCACAATGTGCATTCACTGGAACTCATTGCCACTGAAGCGAGACAGGCTTTGTAGAACTATTCCAAACCCGCTGTTACTGTTCATCATTATATTTTGTGAAATAAGCTGTTTCTTGTTTTATTTATTTATTTTTTTAGGATTCTTGTCAGCTGGTTCAAATCACATCATTCTCATAGAGTTTTACAACTGTTGTTGTCCATTGTTACTAATCAAACTCCTAAATGATCATTACAGGTGTCCCTCAAGGGTCAGTACTAGGACCACTGCCACTGATCTTGTATGCCATCAGCAGCACTGTGTATCAGGCTTTCTCCAGTTTGCAGTGTGTTTTTGACAACTTCCAGACCTCTCTAATCAATTTGCAAGTTGTCCTGAAATCCAAAATAGCAAAATGGCGATAGATAGATAGATAGATAGATAGATAGATAGATAGATAGATAGATAGATAGATAGATAGATAGATAGATAGATAGATAGATAGAAAACTTTATTGATCCCCAAAGGGAAACTGCTTTGCCACCCAATAAAAGTACATACATCCACTTAACAAACAATACGAACAATTCCATACCATTGCACAAAAACAGCTGTATCGACATGATTGGATACCTAATACGACAGAGTACTCAAAACAAGTGAATTAAATTGATACAGGCAAAGATAAATAAATAAATATACACCTCCAGAAGGTAAAAAAAAATAAATAAAAAATCTGTTAAAAAATCTGACTGCTGCAGGAACAAAGGAGCGTCTAAGTCATTCAGTAGAAACATGAGGCATCGGTAACGGCACACTAAACGAGCTTTTGAGCTCCTTAAATGTATTGTGGAGTGGGTGGTTTTCCTTCCAGTCGAGCTTATTGTACAAATTGTACAAATGGACACCAAGATATTTGTAGAACTCAATTTTTTGATTATTAATTGTCACTGGGACAGCCTCCTCTCTATTCTTCCTAAAATCGATGATAAGCTCTTTTGTTTTACCAACATTCAACTGTAAAAACATTTGTATCACACCATTTGGCAAATGAGTGTGCCTCTTTTTTGTAGGCCAGGTCATTGCCATGCTTAAGCAGACCCACAAGTGCAGTGTCGTCTGAAAACTTCTGTATTAGACAGGATGGCTGACTATGTCTGTAATCAGCTGTATAAAGCAAAATATAAAAAAAGGAGATACAACTGTCTCCTGTGGAGCTCCTGTATTGGTTAAAATGATGTCTGAAGCTTTGTCAAGCCTGACATACTGGGGACGAGCTAGAAGATCTAAAAGTCTAAAAGCCAGGCAATGGTTTTGTTATGCAATTTAAAATTACTTAGTTTATCGGCTAAAATGTGTGGCTGTATTGTATTAAAAGCACTTGAACAATCAAAAAGCAGGATCCTGACAGAACTGGCTGTGGTATCGAGGTGACTGTTTGATGAATTATTTCTATCCATTCAAACTGATACAGAACAGCATGGAAAATGCATAGGAATTTGGTTAGACAGCAGATTTTCCAACAAAACTCAAAAACTAAAAATTCAAATAGGCTCCCTGTGCTGACAGAGCTTGTTACTCCTTTCAGAACAGAAAAACCACTCTAAATACACTGTGCAGTCTACAATGGATGATGGAGATGTCCTATGTGCTCATACTGCTGCCACTACCCTTAAACTACTGGACGCCATCTACCACAGTGCTATTCAATTCATCATACAAGTCACGCTGTCAGCATACCCGTGTCTTCATTTGTAAGGCCTTGCTTTCTAAGATGTAAAGATATTTAAAATCCTTGGTTGAGTTCAGAGCTGATAATCATGACTGCAGATCATGGGATAAATTTAAAAAATTCTCACACCAGTCCTGAACTGCGGAATACTGGTTTCCAGTACTACGCACCGTACAGCTGGAATGATCTCCTTGAAGTTAGAGGCACAAATTGCTCTGGGGGATTTTAGAGTTGCCCAGACCCATTTGGAGGAATATTTGCATTACAGTGGGACACATTCCAGCAGGTTTCACATGTATCATTCGCTTCAAGCATTTTCCCTTTCTCTTCCTGTTCTTGGGAAGAAGATGACAGCCGAGCGTGTGTCTTGGTAGATTCACAGTCTCCTCCCTCCATCTCCTCCTATAATATAGGAGGAGAAGATGACATATTATGCCATGTTGGTGTGTAATAAACCTCCTCTCTGCACCTCCATCTCACTCCTGCCTCTCTGTCAGTGTGTTTGTTGCCATGAATGGGATTTAGTGTCACAGACAGAGAGCCAAGGCTTCTTAAAGCATGTTCTCACACACCCCCTCCCTCCCCAACCATGCTATGTGTGTGTGTGTGTGTGTGTGTGTGTGTGTGTGTGTGTGTGTGTGTGTGTGTGTGTGTGTGTGTGTGTGTGTGTGTGTGTGTCAGGTAGGTTAATGCAGCCCTGTCATCAAAAGCCTTATCACTGTTGGACAGGATTCAGCGCTCCACCTCAGTGTCAACTTAACACACAAGCATGCACACACACATTCTTAAAATCCCATGACTTATTTCTTGCCACCTCATTAACATTTCCCTGAAAGTTGAAGTCATGACAAACACCAACAAACTTTATTTGGTTACTTGTCAGACATGTCCGTGTGTGTGTTCCTGTTACTGTATAAGCGCTAAGAAAGCAAATGTCAAAAATATTTGGAGTACCATGACTGAGTTGTGATCCTTCTACCTCAAAAGAAGGATAGACTTTCAGCACTGCCACAAGTGCAGTTTAGGATCTGATGGTGCTTTGATGGACTTAATTTCTCTGAAACAAGATGACAACAATGTGGACCAGACTGGAATTATTGATATTTATGTTTAGTTAAAATGTGTCTGTGTAATCAGGGACTCTTTGATGTTTTGCATCAGTTTTCTCATAGACAACTGATAAAGTATAAAGCATGCATGTGATCTCTGTGATGTCATCCATAGGTTCTTGATGAGCCATTGTGAAGCTGGCTCTGGCCCTCACCATCTTGGCAGGGTCTGCCTCCACCAAACTCCCAGATAATCCAAAAATGGGCAAAGAGGTGGAGCGTGGATGGAGTTTAGGTGGACCAAATAAAACCTGGTTGCTAAAACATAGCAGCTACCCATCACTCAAAGTAGCCATGCCCATAGTTATGCATAACTTTAAGCATTGATATAATTCAAATGGGTAAATTATATAAAACCCTGTATAGTTGCCTTGAATGAGGAAATTAGCTGTAGAGACCAAAACTGTTTATGTAAAAATTATTTCTGCTGTAAAGTTTTATTTTTGATAAGGGTGTCTATGGGGATTGACTTGCTTTTGCAGCCAGCCTTAAGTGGCCATTCAAGGAACTGCAGTTTTTTGGCTTAATTTTTCCTTCTATTTTCCTTCTATTTTTTCTGTTACTGGTAGCATGTTCTGAAATTTCCTCACCACCAATTTTCTCCACATTTCTGTTGCCACCAGAAATCTCAATAACTTTTTTTTGTACAAAGAGAATACCTATACTATAAATTTTTTAGTCCTTACATTGTAACCCTCTTATTCCCCGACTTCACATCTTGTTCCCTTATACCTATATGTGCACAACCGTTCAAAAGTTTCCAATCACCTGCCACTAAAGCTTGACTCAGTACAGTCAGAGGACTGAGAGGACAACTCCGTATTTCTGAATGGTCTTTCATGCTATTAGATTGTAAAAAGTCTTCTTTACAAATAGATGTTATTTTGTATGAAGATTTTGCAAAGAAAATAACATTTTGTACACGAAGAAGAAACACTGTTCAGTGGTTCAACCAAAATATTCTCCTGAGCAACAGTTAAATAAAAACATGACATCACAGGTGATTGGAAGAAACTGGAAGCTTAGCATCAATAACAGTGCAGGTTTAAATAGGAGCAGGTTCCTGTTTCAGTGTCAAGAGCACAATAATGCCGATAACAAGCTGGAATGAACAGTAGTGTTCATTTAGCAAAGCTATTCGTAAAACATCAAAACAGAAATAGAAGGTTAGGCAAGGGTTTTGTGTTTGAAAAATACAATTTTTATCCATGTTAAAATAACCATTATTGAAGGAAAGAGGAAGGGATCAATACAATGTGATCCCAAACTTTTCAAGGGTACTGTATGTGCATATATATAATGTTTTGGTACAGTGAGCACAAAGATTACACTGAAAATGGTGAACAACTATGAAGAATTAACAAGCTCAAACATGAAAATCAGATCTGAAATAAAGCCCACATACACATAGAGCAGACAAAGCAACATGAGTATTTTATCATCATTACTGTTTTGTTTCCATCCATCCTACAAATGTACAATCAATTTTCACTCTTCTTTTATCTCTGTTCTGTTTTTCTGCCTCCACCAACTCTTGAGACAGACATCTGGCCTTAACTCATCACAGGTATCTCTTCACCAACCACTCGTTTGCTTTGGTCGTATGCCATCTCCTGCTGGGCACATACGTAGGGTAATCAGTTTATCTGAGATTGATTTCTGCTTTCAGCAGCTTTCGTCAGTTAACCAGAAGTCATGAGATGGAATCAAACAGTCCAGGTGCAGATCAAACAAAAAAAAAAAAATGCTAGAGCTAAAAGTGAGTATAAGCTCTAAAGACCTGTGGAGTTAGATGCTGATTCTCAGTGGGTTTAGTGCTATAAGTATCCCTTTCATATTACAGCTAGTCATCTGATTCAATGTTAATATCAAAATATTGCTAATTGGCTAAATATTTTAACAGTGCATAAGAGTTTTACCACATGGTATTTTAGAGAATAAAGCTGGCAATAGTCTACATTTGCTATTGTCACATCCCACGAAAATACCAAAACCAACAATGTGTTAGCTCATCTCTGCAATTCCTGCCCTCTCTGTGGCACTCAGCCCCAAGCCAAGTCAACACGTTCCAACCCATACAGTAAGTGCTCAGTAGTCATTACTACATTATTACATACTCAGTCCTCATGGGTCCAACCACACCCATGTTCGGCCTTCATTCTGATCTCAGCTACACACCTGTGAGGTTTCGTGACTGCCTTTTGCATGGTTGTGATGATATTACACTGACAAAATCTGTCCACGCACAAACATACAGACTGACAGACAGACAGACAGACTGACATTGATTCATGTTCTTGCCAAAAAACTCATCATTTATCTCTTGCCAATAAAGACACATTTGATGGTCATGACTCACCGTCTTTAATGTTGTACATTCCATGACGATCAGGCATATTCAGATCTGGCACAGTTCACCGGTTTGACCAAACTCACTTCTCTCATGACATGTTTCGCAACTTAAACCACATTTGTGCCACAGGCGTAATGGCCCCTTGCTTGGAGTGCACTCCTCTTCTTATTCAGAGTTCATTTTGATCTCAGCTCCACACCTGTACTGTTTCATGACAGCACCTTGCAGTTTGTGACACTATCACGCCGACAAAATCTGTCAACAGACATATAAACGCTTGGCAAAGTACTTAAAACTGCTTCTGCGGCAGATCTTACTACAACCTGTCTCCAGGACCACATTTTGCCACGATGACACACACAGACTCACAAGATAAAATTAATACCAGCCCTGCTGCTAAATATTCTCTTTTCAGGCTGCAGGTCTTCAGGTGATTTTAGTTTGTCCCTCTTCATTTCCCTCACTGTTGATATGACAGGCCAGTCTTTCTCCATCACACCGCCTATCTGTTAACTGAATGCTGGAACATGAGGATTATTGTAGCCACTTATTTGATGAACAGAGAGCACTATCTGTTTTACCCTGCGCCTACAGGGGTAGCCACTTAACACCATCCAACCTTAATGATAATATTAATGTGTACCAAGAGGAGTCAAGCAGAACAATTAGAGTCAAGCGGCTACAGAGTATGTGGGAGCTTATCGCAGCGCTGCGGCAGTCAAAGACAATTGGCATTATCTATAAAACAACTTATTACACAGATTTATCACCTTTAAGAGGAGAGGAGGCAGCACACACAGACACGCACAAACACCTTTATACACACAAAGGCAAAGACACATGTAGGTTTATCTGTGAGGTCAAACCTATTATTAACCCCAGGGGTCTGAGTATTAAACTCTTCTTCCTGACGGACAAAAGATCCACCTGAAGAGAAAAACAATCACAAAACCGCTGAAGAGAGAGCCTGATAGCGTTTAAAAAGACGAGAAAGCCACATGACAAAGATAAATAAGCTGCGGTTGCCTCCTCCTCCTCCTCCTCCTCCTCCTCCTCCTCCTCCTCCTTCCTCCCTCCTCCCACCTCCCACTCCCTGCGTACACACCCTGAGGCTTATGAGTAAAGCCTCAGTATCAGGTGAAGCCTGATTCTGAGTTAGCACCACTTCTATTGTCAGAAGCCTTTTATGTGTCATATTAGTTACAGAGAAACAAAGGTGGGATCGAACCAGCGGAAACCAGGCACAGAGATAGAGAGAGGGAAGGATGGAAAGACTGAGAGAAGGAGAGCAAGAGGGAGAAAACGGAAGCAGTCGTGTTAATATCAAGTTTTTTTTCCATTGAGGTCAGTGGGGCAAAAACCCCTTGTGGCACACACACACACACACACACACACACACACACACACACACACAGAGTGACAAAACATCAACAAAAGTACTTGTGAGACTTAAAGCTGCTCTACCATCTCAAAAACGCACAATGAAAGGGAAAGCATTTATCTAACGCTGTTGGGTGGCATTTAAAGGGTTATTTCAGTTCATTAAACCTATTTTGTAATTTGGTCATCTTTCCTACCAGCCAATAACATCGTATTGTTAGTAGCTGAGGTCTGGGAACAGTAAAGTTGGAAGTCCAAAGGGGCAAAAACACAAGCAGGCAGATTATCAGACAGGGTTTATCCAAATCATAGCTTAGCCGAAATGTTAATAATAGAGCATTCAGTGTAATTACAGTATAATATAATGATAGGAACATTTTTAGCCCAAATGTCCACAGTAAACATTCATCACAGTTTTCTGGTTCAGCTTTGACCAATCGTACCAACCATAGTAGTGCATATTGATGATTTTTCTGTGTCGTAAGAGATCCCCATCAGGTGCACTCACATTTAGCTTTACCCCTAAATAGAGCGGTTTTGATCATTTGTCTAAAAAAAAAACCACCTGACAGCTCGTGTTTCTTATCCAACTGGACCTCTCTGTGGCAATGGCGTGTTGCCAAAACTCAGCAAGCACTTTGGAGAGCACAATGTTATCATAACTGATCGAGACGATAGTCAACATCTACATTACCGTGAAGTAGAACAATCTAAATAACAGTTGGTGGTGTTTGAACACAGTGTAACTGAAATGAATGCGATGATTGATTTGTAAATCTTAGCTTCTGAAATCTGAAACATTCAGTCTTCCTGTACTGTACGTCAATAATGCAGTGTCAGCGTTTGTTTGAGTGAATAAAACTCCATACTTCATGTAACGTGCTGGAGCCTAAACACAAGCATAAAAAGCTGAATAACACTGGACCACCATGTCTTTGTTTGCTATGCTTTTAATTAGTGATCATTTAGATTAAATCATTGTTATTAATGGTGCAGGACAAAATTAATAATCCATGATGCTTTTCCACTCTTCACGTCTATGAATATTATAAATGAGTGAGAGGAGAGGAGAGCTCCTCCACCCAACCTCAGGGGAGTGAAATGGGACCAGGGCTGACCGGTGGAAGGACACAGGGATAAACAGTAAGAGATCCTTCTCCTTCTGCTCCTCCTCTGCCAGAAAGAAGAGGTGAAATACAAAATGTTTTGATAAGAGCTCGGCGATATCAGTGATAGTCTAGTCCTCTTCCTGTCCCATTTTAAGACCAAATCCCAAGACAAATTGAGACTGGGCCGTGTGTGTTTCCTTGTATCAGTCACATTGTAGGGGCAGCCTGAGCCTCTTCTGTCACATTGCAGAGATTTGCCTCCCACGTGAACACAGACATCTCGTCCCTGGATTAGTCGTTTAGTTTAGGGTTAAGATGAAGGGTTTTAGGGTTCACGTTTAAGGAGTAGGTTCAGGCTTTTAGCTCAAAAATGACAAACAAAGGGAAAAAGTGTGCGTGCAAACCTTCCTATTGCAGGTACCTGAGCTTTTGCTGCTCCGTCATCTCTAATTAAACTGCAGGAACACTTTGTATCAAGAACAGAGACAGAAGCTTTGACAGACTGCTGCTCTTCTCACATACACACACACAAACAAGGACAGATTCGACAGCTCCAACAGCAAACCTTGGGCCCCCGACGAGTCCAAGATGCAGATCTTCCATCTCGCTCTGCAGTTTCAGTGAGCATCAAGGTGACAACGTACATTCAGTGCCATCCAGCTGCTTTGATAAGACCGGGGGGAGGTGACCTTGGTCGCCTGGCATCTTTCTCTATCACGGCGGCGGAAGCTAACGTGGAGGTTGCGTTTAGTCAAATAAGTCAAGTGTTGTGATTTGAATGCAAAAGGAAAATCATTACCATTGTGCATCTGTTTGTCCTCAATTTGTCATGGCTCACCAAACTGTCGTCATCAGCATACTGATGTGAAGCCTTGTTCCTGGATTGGTCCATTTTGACAATTAGAATGTGATTGTGGACTGTACAGGGTCAGTGGTTAGCACTTTGGCCTCAAAATAAGAGGTTTCTCAGTGTGAACCTCTGCTCTGGTCCTCTCTGAGTGGCATGTTGTCCACGTGTGCATGTGGTATTTCCTGCAGGTGTGCTACTTTTCTCCATCAGTGCAACCACATGCAGCTGACTTGAATTTAACACTCTGAAATGGCCATGTGTGTGAAAGTGGTTCGTGATCAATCTATGTTTTCCCTGTTGGGGACCAGTGGCCTGTCCACCCAGTGCATGCTGGGATAGGCACCGACTAGCCTCGTGGTCCTCAATGGAAACAGACTGGAAATATTTTGTATCCATTTACTTTTTATAACAATAATTCTGTATCAGCTCTGACAAGGATGCCAAGTACAAAAATGGATTTCTTTAAAATTACATGTTCACAATCTATAAAGTATATAAACTAAAATTAGAGATAGAAACAAAGCACAAATAAGTATAGATTTATAAATGTATTATTTTTGGCCTCCAGGATTAAGTACAGTTTTTCATGGTACTTTGGAGTTCAGGAATACACCTCTTTTATGTTTATATGATTTATATGTTTTGGCCACTTTGATGATATCTGAAGTTTTGTCTTATGACCTGAAAAAATGTTTGATAATACATAGGTTTTAACTGTTTGATGCTGGCGTGCCTCCTCTCTCTTGTGGGCTCTCTGGTTTCACGGCAGGTCAGGGTGGCATGAGAATGACCCGACGGGAGGGGTCAGAGGTCACAGGGTCAGGCCTAGGCTCAGGCACGTGGTTCCTGTTACACATGAGGAGACAGGAGAAGGGTCTTGTCACTCACTGTCAACAGTATACAGCACTGAACCATAACCTTCACCTCTCTGACAAATCTCTCAGCACGGCAGCCTGCACCTCCAAGGAGTCAGACCAGGAGACAGGAATATAGATCAATATTAGGTTACTGACCTTGAGACGATGACAGAGACTTTAAATCAAACGTTCTGTTTTATCTAAATGTCTTACTTGAGCTCATTTCTGCAACAAAACTGCAGTTAATCACCATGTAGGCAAAGGCAGTGATGAAGTTACAGATGCTTGCCAGTACTGCTTATTGTTATATGTCATTATGTTCATATGCCACTACATCTCATCATGTCAAATGTTGTTTAACGCTGCAGGACGCCATGAAGTGTCATAATATTTAGATTTTCTAAAGTACACCTATACAGTCCAACACAATCCGATACAACTATGCCTATAATATTCAGGGTCTCTGTTGAGACTGTTGATTCAATTGTATGTTTAAGCACTGAAGTTGTACTTAGTGGTGGTGGACTGCATTATATTCAGAGGTGTTTCAGGAGGACAGAAAATGAGAAACAGCCTCTCAGTGTAATGTAGTTCAGTGCAAAACTACCAATGACCATGGCCTCAATATTAAACAAATAATTGAATTTACAGATTTCCAACAATTTCCACAAAAAGTAGACATTAAAAACAGGGCAGAATTTATGCCAGTGCTGTTGTACTGAATTGCTGAATACTGTGCAGGTGTAAAGTGGCTCATGTCTGATTCAAAAATTGATTCTGATTCTGATATGCTGACAATTTCTATTCCAGCGCTCCCTAACTCTGCATATAATGTCTCGATAAAAGATAAATATCTGCCTCTGCATGTAGTTCATAATTCTTAAAGGCTATCTGCTCTTCATCTCATTCTCTGTCTCCCTCTAGTGCTAACTGGCCCTTGACTGCTGGTTTTTGGCTGTGAGCTGCTTTGTTTTTACATGATGTATTAGAGAAAATACATCTTACCCTTAAACTTATTTCACACCTGTTAACCCCTTTCTTTTGTAGGTTTGATATGACTGCACACCTTTAACCCCCCCCCCCCCCCCCATTTTCATTTCTGCATCTGCTTAACATCATATTGTTCCATGAGGTTTGCTGTATTTGCAGTTTTACATGCTCTCAAATTGCTCTGCTGACCTTGAGGAGATCAGCGTACATGACATGGAGAGAAATTAACCAATGCAAACACACAGAAATGTGCTGTACAATAATTATTAGACTTGTCTGTTGCTTTATTTGGGAGATTCAGGTAAACGAGGGACAAGCTCTGTTGTTGGTTGTTCCAACATGTCAAAGTGTTTAACCTGAGAACAGCAAACACACACACACACACACACACACACACACACACACACACACACACACACACACACACAGATTCATCAGGCTTTGGGATCCAACAGCTTAGCATGAAAGCAAAGGTGAAACCGAATCTGTAAATTGCAGAGGAGGGAAAAGGAAAGAGAGAGAGAGAGAGGGCGAGAGGGGTAGACACAGAGCTGTTATCAGAGCAGGGGTGTGTGTAACCTCATCCCCCTGCTAAAGTTTCCTGATCGAGTCACCTGACCGCAGCCTCAGGGTGTGATTGGCTGATTGGCTCTTGCAGCCAGGTAATGATGTAAGGTGAGTGTGTGGGAACGGGAGAGGGTGATAAACCTGTGTGTGTGTGTGTGTGTGTGTGTGTGTGTGTGTGTGTGTGTGTGTGTGTGTGTGTGTGTGTGTGTGTGTGTGTGTGTGTGTGTGTGTGTCAGTGTGTGTGGGAACAGGGTAGGTTGATAACAGCTTTTCTCACTGCTGCCATATGACCCTCTCACCTGCCTACCTAACACTGGTTATCACCAAATCCTACACAGCAGGAGGTCTGTGTGTGTGTGTGTGTGTGTGTGTGTGTGTGTGTGTGTGTGTGTGTGTGTGTGTGTGTGTGTGTGTGTGCGTGTGTGTGCATGCGTGTGTGTGTGTGTCTGTCTGCAAATGTGTGTGCTGATGGAGAGTTTGTGTATCTGTCTATGTGTGTATGTGTGTGTGTGTGTGTGTGTGCATTGGTACATCTGAATGTTTGAGTAACCTGAGTCATGCAAGTGTGAGATTGAGGAGGCCTTTCTGAAGCCAAGAAAGGGAAATATGAATCAAGGTTCAACAAAGATACCAACCAAAGTGTTAGAATCAAGTACAGTCGTCCTATGGACATGTTATGTGTATGTGGCTCTACCGACAGACATGTCGGTCTGTCCACTGGTTGGTCAGATTGTTGTTCTCTCAGACTACCGCTGTGGTCCAGAATAAATTACTGCAGGAATTACTGGATGAATTCACAGAAAATTTGGTACAGACTGTCATGGTTCCCACAAAGTGAATCCTAATCCCCTTTGATGATTTTCTGACTTTTCCTGTTGCACCACCATGAGGACAGACATTTCATTTGTCCAATAGTTTGGTTTATGGCCAAATACCTAGTTGTCGCTGAGAGCATGTTAGGATGCTGCCCAGCTTTGGTGAACTGATGTCACTACCAGAAGTGTAAATTCATTCAAAGACGCCACATTGCCGAAAGAGAGAGCGATTGAGAAGAAGAAGAGGAGAGAGAGAGAATAGGGAGTGCGCGTATGGACAAATATCCATGTAGACATGAAACTGAAACCTTTTTCATCAGCGTCATGTTAATACAACCACACTGCAGACTGGAGTCTCTGCTAGCAGGGGCAAGCATCGTGACAGCTGTCTCATATAAATGGCTCCAACTCGGATCGAACACACATCGAGTAGATCCACATCACATGCGTGTCTGTTGTCTGGAAGGGGTAGTATAAGCACTCTTGCCTTCAGATGGTGCCAGACTACATTTGAGTGTGTGGACACTGCATTAAGACAGACCTGAAAAAATCTGATGCTCTCTGATGCAACTTAGCCAAGTTTAGCATTTCTACACTTGGAACTTCTAAAATTATTTATGAAAGAAAACACGTTTCTCCATAACTTCCCTGATTATGTTCCTATCGTGCCACCCCAACACACACACACACACACACACACACACACACACACACACACAAATAAACATATACACTACCAACAACAGCTTCCAGTCACCCCCCACCACCATCAGCACTGTCCAACACAGTTCCCATCCTAGTTGCCCAAAACCTTAATTGATTTTGGCCTTTGGTTGTGTGTGTGTGTGTGTGTGTGTGTGTGTGTGTGTGTGTGTGTGTGTGTGTGTGTGTGTGTGTGTGTGTGTGTGTGTGTGTGTGTG